>NC_087207.1:40640108-40673615 GCF_015104395.2 Macrobrachium nipponense
TTGCAATCTCAGCTGTAGCGGACAGCGGACTTCTAGAGATTTTCACTTTCCAAATTTTATTTTCTTAACTTCAACTTAACAAAAATTTCTTATCCCTCACGATATGTTGCAAAGTAAACCATTCTCCCATTTCCAGAAAGGAATCTGGTACTCCTTTAAAAACTGAACATGCTAAATTAAGGTTTCTAATTCGCGTCTAGAATAAGGTTAAATTCTGAAGAAAAACGTAATGGTTGGTCCATCTCATTAGTAATTTGAATATTAACTGTTCATCACAAACTTTTCTGAGATAATAGCCAGCCAATAGTCTATTAAAATGTGTTTAACTACTACCGAAATATATTTTTATGAAATAAAGGCACATCCACTTAGGTCCTAAAACGTTTTGAGCCCATCAGGCAATTTTGGGTCAGATACCCTCTTTTGTGAGTTAAGGTCCCCTAGAAAGAGAGATGCCATTCGGATATCAGAGACGATTCGCGGTTGTTGTGTTTTTGGGAGCCTCTGTCCCCACATGAGAGAACTGTGGTTTCACATTAACGGAAATATTTTACACTTAGTGGTTGGTCACTCATAAATTTTAGATTTGGTATTTCTTAGATTTATTTAATATTGCTGAGTGCTTATTTGTGGAATCTGAACAGGCGATGTAAAAGTGTGTAACAGGTGCCTCATGTGTGAGTGTTTATTGCTGATTTTGAAAAAGGCCTTCTAAAATTGCTATACCAAGGTAAGAGTTTATTAATAAGTTCAGTGCACTAAACTTAAACATAAAAAGTACTTGAAATACTGAAAGCACTTAAGTTATTCCAGGGGAAATTTTTACCATTTTTTTTCACATTTTAGTGTTGGTGAGTTTTGTGTTTTATCCATTTTTCTTAATAAAGTGATTTTGTTTGCATTTATCCATTTTTCTTATTGAAGTGATTTTTTATTTTTCTGTGTGATTAATGCTTTCTTAGTGTTTTTGCAATTTTGGTATTTTCCACATTTTTCTGTGTTTACATCTACATTTACAATTTGATTAAATTAAGTGTTTTCATTAATTGAACATCAGAAATTTAATTGAGTTTAACACTTGTGAATTACTTTGCATTTACTTAAAATTTTTTGCAAGTTTTTGTTGATGCTTAACACTTGTGAATTAATTTTCAAATTTTAATTGTTACGTAACAATTTTAATTTGACGTGAATAGTTTAATTTCTTGATTTTTGTGATAAATTAATTTTGATTTAATTTTACTTAATAATTAATTCAAGAATTAATTAAACTTTGTGTTGTTTTCAAGTAATAGTAAATTTCCCTGAGATTGGGAATTTCACAGATAAATTTTGAGTTTAATAATAAATTTTTGTATTTAAAATTTTTATGTTTTCTTTTTTTTTTTACCAGTATATTTAATTTTGTTTAGGTAGAAATATAGAGTGGTAATTGAGCTGTTTTCCTTCTGCTTTGTTGAAGTGAGTTGGAACCAGAGAAATACTTAAACTTTTAAAGTTGTAGATGAAGTGATCCCCTTTAATTAATTTAATAACATATGATTGCCTCACACCTGTTTTAATAAACTTAATTTGAATTCTTGAATAGTTAATAACTTTTTAAGGGATTACAGTTGCCTTTAGAGTATTCAGTCGTATTTTATCTGTGATGAAGGTTCAGGTCTCTGGCTGTTGCGAGGTAACTATTTCTGATTGGTTCTAAGTGTAGTAACCAGATACTTGGCACTTCGTCACAATATATGTATGTATATATGTATGTATGTATATATTATGCTTTTTTCTATGTAATTCATATCATTATGAAGTTTCCCCTATACACTTGAACCCGGGAGGGAATAAGTTACACATATGAGGTTTTATAACTGATAAGTTATAACTGATAAGTCCATATAAATCCGGGGTATTCACTTGACTCTAATAATTGCCTTTGTAAAATATTCCCGAGGAAAAGTGAATTCGAGATTGGGAATTATTTGATGCTTAATATAATTTTGTGAACAGATGAGTGGACAAATTTCGCAGACGCGTGTGTCTGTGATTTCTGAGCGCGTGATGTCCACCTAAAAGAAAAAAAAATAGGTAAATAAAAACTTTCGGACCGCCTCTTAAATTCCTCTATTTGGCAACTTCCCAGTAGAGTAGCGGTTGTATTGACTAGGCAAGCACCTAATCCTAAGCTTTAAGATTCTTCTTTGGATCTTGGTCTAATTGTTGCCTTTAGTTGTGGAGGAAGCGATGTTCTCTCAGGAGAAACCCGAATAGTCTCTTGCTTCAAGGCCTGCCTCTCGTGTGCAATCCTTAAAACTATACATTAATTGTTTCTCTCAAAATATTTAAGCCTTAACCCCGCTTGTTTATTTTACTTTTTTACTTGTAAAGGTGTGGTTTAGGACACCTTCGTCTTTCCAGTTCTTATCAAATCTTTACAGGATGAGGTTGCCAGACCCATGACATTCTATACACTGACTAAAGCCCTTCTCATTTGCCTTACCACAAAGGACTTATTTCACCGTCTATGTTAACTGAAATGGGTTTTTCTATATATATATATATATATATATATATATATATATATATATATATATGGGTTTTTCTATATATATATATATATATATATATATATATATATATATATATATATATATATATATATATATATATATATATATATATATATATATATATATATATATATATATATATATACACATATTGATATTATGCAATTGTACAGTCATATAGATGCGTGTGTATGTATGCATATGTATTCGATGCACAATGGTTTTATGATTGTACAATTGCATAATCTCAATATGTTAAAGCGCGCTTGCCTTTCACTAAGTGATTATTCTCCAAATATAAACAGATAAAAAAAAAAAAATCCTTGTTTAGGAAATTCATTTATCTAATTATCTCTTAAAAATCGAGCATTATTCATGAAGAAAAGTATTCATCTTGTTTTACGAATGCTTCTATCGTCCTTCGAATAATCCTTTTCCAACTGTGACTGTCCGGAGATAAGTTTACTGTAGAGCATTCTTGACAAAATACCAAAAGCACAAAAGGAAAAAAACAGATCCCTTTGTTTGTCTGGAGAGCCTCTTATCCGCTTCCAGTAACTTATATTTTCAGAGCAACAGACAATTCCTTTATGCCTGATGCAAAAGTTTCCAGGTAATTTTTCAGGCAACATCCAAACACAACAACCTTTGAACGGCCGAGAAAGACAACAGATGCGGGAATCAAATTATTTTTTTTTAAACTTTTGCCAGCATTTGTGCCAAGTTTATGGTTCTGAGTGAAAGTCTGAAACCCCATAAAAACCCAATACAAGAAAATATAGGCATCCAGATTTAAAAATAGCATTCATGTAAAATCCTGTCTTGATAATTTTTCTTCTAAAAGCGTTGCTTGGAATTCTGAAGAATATCAAACGATGATTTGTTTGGTTTAAATTCATTAATGTGGGTTAAAAATTCCAACCATTACGTATATTAGGTAACTAACATTTAATAATTTTTGCTAATCGTCTATAAACGAATAGTGTGTTTAAACTTTTTTTTATAACACTATATTATTTTATGTATATGTTTCACGCTGTTTTTTTTACATCAAAAATTCTCAAGGTATAAAACAACAACGCGCTCCTTTTGCTATTATTTGTAACATCATTTATGCTAAAAATTCCAAAATGGCATAGTTATCATATATATATATATACATATATATATATATATATATATATATATATATATATATATATATATATATATATATATATATATATATATATATATATATATATATATATATACATATATCCTTAGAAGACGGAACTGCAGTTCTAGGTACTACATCTCATCAGGGGAACCATAGGGAAAGGCATCGTACTCAAATGCATTTATTTTGCCGACGTTTCACGAGTCATATTCGCATTCTCAAGGCTATAATCGAAGATATACACGTGAACATTAAAACCACACACTGCATAATTCATAAAAATTACGCAATATTTAAAAATTCAATTAACATCAGTATGTAGACTATTTAGAAATTAATGAATATCTTAAGACAGTTAAACATACTTAGCCTAAAATTACATTAAAAAATTACAGAAAAAAAACTTCTTACAAAAATCATTATATGTATGTAAAAAAATATGAATAAAAAATTAAAAATTTACATAAATAAATAACAATAAAACAGTAAGACTATTCTGTACCTTATCCTCGCAAAGGAAGGTCAGTGAGTGAGAGAATTTTAAAAAACAAACAAGCACCCTAGGTGTGTATATATATATATATATATATATATATATATATATATATATATATATATATATATATATATATATATATATATATATACATATCCACTTACATTTAAGTTTTGTTTACAGGAGCACTTCGAGTTAGCCTCCGACATGTAGGCTATACGTGAAAAGGAAAAAATGTATTCCTCTCTCATTCTTACTTACCACATTACCGTTGGAGGAGATAAAAAAAAAAAAGTTATACTATTTTTTTAAACTTTCTGTTGTGCAATCAGTCTGACTGAAATGTGTGATGAGGTTATTTGTCGGCCGGTGTGAATGTGAAAACTACTAAAGAGCTTTCTTAATAGTACAGCGACATTTTTTATTCAAAATTAAATATACTTCTGTGAATATCACAGTAAATGCTTAATACTGAATACTGTGAAATTCCCAAAGCACGAAACCTATGTTCTTTGACGAAAGTTATCTAAATGATATATCAGAAGTAAAAACTAAAAATTAAAAAAAATTAAAAAACTTGTTGCAATTACATTAACATGATATACTGCAGATTATCCCAGAAGTGTTTGTCACTCTTGTAAAACCACTCCCAACCTCCTAGTTTACCGGACACATCTTTTAGTACATTTTATTATTTCTAAAAAATGATAATGCAGGGTGTTTAAAAACATCTATCTCCAAATTAAATTCAGGTTACCACAGACTTACAATAAGTCACCTATATTTTGAAAATATGAAGATACAACAAATATCTCATTAATCGTATGCCACTGCAATCCAATTCAATAATAGATAAATGTTCAAAATCTAATTTCCACGTTTGTCTAAAAAGATTATCAAGCCGTTGCACATTTAGACAAAACACTGTGAAGTAAACATTATTTTCCTCTGTGAATCACAATTACTGAGTCATTATGAGACTGGCGAATAACTTATGCAGAAAATTTGGCCGGGTATCTTAAGGTGTCTCCTATACATCGTATTATACAGACGTACCGGAAGATACAGAGAACTTACAGAGACTGGTAAAAGAGGCCAATATTATTTCGACGATCCAGACTCCCTCCCGGTCTACAGTTAAGGATCTAAATTTAGTTCTCAGTGGAATTTATGTACCTATCTTATTAACAGAAAATAGTCGTTTCTTTTCAGCGACTGTTAAGATTATTGCTGGGAGATGCTCCGAGACCTCTCCATGGGCACCATGTCCTTCTTATTGCCAACTTCGATGAGAGAGTTTTTTAGGGAAGGTTCTTCTCACTAAAAACCATACATGCAAATCTTTCTTACAATATATATTGTAATGAGGTAAACCCATCACATGCCAAGTAAATATGCAATGTACAATATTTTATATTCATTAAAATCATATTTATTGTTTATCCTTTAATCATAAAGCAACTGTAGGCTAGATTCGCCTCTAAACACCTTTTACCACTACCTTCGATATAAAATTCTTTAATGCCCTTCCTTGGTTTTCAGGCACTCATCCGGGGACCGTAGGGAGCTCTAATTGTCTCCTAAGGCCGGCAGAAGGCATGGAATGAGCCATGTGCTTAGTACCATATTGAAGACCCGAGCCACAGTGACCTCGTGCCCACGCGAGAAATCCCGTGTTGAAATGCGGTACCGCCTTACCTCAACGCCATCTGCACAGAATGTCAGCGTAATCTCCCAAACCTATAAAAGGCCCTCGCACCGACAAGTTTTTCCTTATAAGATTCTGGACTCTTGACCAGGACATTATCGTCCTTCTTTGCTCTCCCGAGCTGCCCCTTGGTACGTGGCTATTGTTGCCTCAGTAGCCTTTTGCTATTATTATTATTCCCTCGCCCTCCCCTTCCGTCGGCCCCCTTGAAGACGAGGAATCATCTCCAATCTCCTGACAAATTGAGGTTCTCTTAGCCAGTCACGTCCGTGTTAGACATTTACTATTTTCATTTCTCTTTCATATTGCGACATACCTACAGTGAGACTGCACTGCTTTTAATTCCTGTTGTTTTAATTTATTATTTTGTGAAGTGCTTAGTTAATCAACCAATGAATCATGTGTAACGTAATCAGCGTTACTGAAATACACACACACACACAAACACACACACACACACACACACATACACACACACATATATATATATATATATATATATATATATATATATTATATATATATATATATGAGAAAATGTCCATTTGTTTGTATGGACACTGTGCAAATCCACATTTCTTAACTGATTATGATGGGATTTTAAACATTGGATAATATCAAACCAGGAAAGTTCGTGGTGAAACAGAATTAAAATCGGACCTTGATTAGGTAAAGGGCAGGTGTAGGAAGGGGGCGAAGTTTTAATATATATATAAATATATATGTATATATATATAAAAGCACACACACACACACACACACACACACACACATATATATATATATATATATATACTACTATCTGACCACCTGACACTGCCCAGGCAGTCTCTGAATGACAAGCGATAAACTCTCTCTCTCTCTCTCTCTCCTCTCTCTCTTTTCGGCGTCGGGGACCCT
Source organism: Macrobrachium nipponense (assembly GCF_015104395.2). NCBI lineage: Eukaryota > Metazoa > Arthropoda > Malacostraca > Decapoda > Palaemonidae > Macrobrachium > Macrobrachium nipponense. The sequence continues at coordinate 40,646,933 of NC_087207.1, forward strand.
GGTAGTTGTGACGCCAGATAACTCACAATCAATCAATCAATCAATCAATCTCTCTCTCTCTCTCTCTCTCTCACCTGTTATGATAGCTGTTTCAGTTACCACCCACTCCCTACCCCTGACAACCCCTTCCTTCCAGGGCTGAACTTGACTTGAAAGGCATCGAGAGTGTCATCAAGAGTGTCACTATTCATTTCAGCAATGTTGAAAGCTATGGGTAAGACACTAATATCTGTCATTTGCAATTATTTTTTCCATGTCTCCCCCATCCCCGTCCCCTTCTCACCACCATCCATTGGGCCTGAACTTGGACTTATAAAGTATCAGGACTGTCACTATTCTTCTAAGCAACCTCAAAAACTATGGGAATAGACATTAATATCTGTTATTTTCAGTTATTGTCACACGTTAACCTTTCCCACCACCTACCACACCATGCCTCTCCTTCCAGAGCTGAACATAGATTTAAAAGGCGTTGGGAGTGTCACTATTCATTTCAGCGACATTGAAAACTGTGGATTAGTCACTAATATCTGTTGTTTTCGGTAATTTTTACACTTCACCGCCTTCCCACACTCGTCCCTTTACCCAACCAATGGTCCGATTTAATTATCTTTTCACTATGACCTTTCCCAGTTTGATATTGACTTATATTTAAAATCTCATCAAAATTGGATTTGTATATGTGGTCATACAAACAAACAAACAGACATTTTTTTATATATATTTATAGCTATATAAATATATGTGTTATATATATTCATTACTTTCTCATGCTGCTATCATTTTAATGATAGGTTCTTCTTCCTCTAAAAAGAACCACACAGCCAGTGCAGCAAGCTTTAGTATATTAAAACCTGAGAGGCCTCGAGTAACCAGTTAATAAACTTCATTTCATCCCTTTAGCAATGAATTTTTGACTGTCGGGACCAAATCATTTCAAGTATACTCTACTTGGAAACCGAGAAATGCCGGATAATGATCCATGTATCTTGTGACCCCATCGAAGTTGCAGTCTTCTCCTTTTCACCTCTGACGAGATTAAAAGCACCGCTCGTCGCTTGTCCCCGCTTGGACAACAAAGCAACGTTTGTTGAGGCATAACTTTTCTCCACAAGAGCCAGGGCCATACGTAGCATTATTCCCTCGTGGTGTAATTAACCTAGCCGTCTGCAGCATTCATTGCAGTTAGTTATGGAATTAATGTATGTCAGGTAAAAGTTTCTGTCACGTGTTCGGCTCTTACTTCCATTGTTCTCTGTATTCCTCTCATATGTCTCTTCATAAGTCAATCTCCCTCCAAGCTATGTGAACTTGTCTTAGGATCCTCATCCTTTTGAATATATAATTTTCTACTTCTTCCCTTCACCATATTAACTATTGCTCATTTAACGTAAATTTCCTAATCAAACTGAATTTTGGACATTCTTTTACCTATGCCAACGCCATATTGCCCACGCTGGAGCTACATTAATATTTTATCTCAAAGTGTCCAATTCATCCCCTAGTCGTCAGCTGAATTAGGTCGCTTAAATCATCCCTCATCTAGTGCATCCCCAAGCATTAGAATTAATCCCGGTCATTTTCTCTTTCGCAGAGAGGTTGTGTGAAGTTGTATTAACATGTGTGGACCCTGAATTAATCTAATTGCAGTGAAAATATAAGTATTAATCTTCCCCTGGGTCTAATTCAAACTCCCCAGTAATCATTTACCTCTCTGCTTACAGTTAGGCATGGGATTTGTGCTGCCCAAGGCCAGGTGAGATCAGGTAAGCTTATACGGATCTTATATTAAAACTATATATATATATATATATATATATATATATATATATATATATATATATATATATATATATTATGTATACATATATATATGTGTGTGTGTATAAAAAATCCACTGGTCACTTTTTGACCAGTATAATCACGATGAGGTCACGTTGCTGACCTGACCATGAGGTCGGAAACGTGGTCACGTCGTTTCCCATTAACGGATATCATAATTACATGAAATTTCTTGCATTTGGAGATAAGGCTTTGTAGTGAAAAGTGTATCCAAGAAATTATTGTGGATATTTCAATTACATATTCATAATTCTATATATATATATATATATATATATATATATATATATATATATATAATATATATATATATATATATATATATATATATATATAACAGGGGAAGAGGCAAAACAGCTCAAAATTTAAATATATCATCCTCCCATACGATTATGATACCACGTTTATACTAAAATTAGGCAAGATAATGAAGAATCATTTCCCAGCAGTTGATATCAAATTGATCTTCAGGAATCCAAAAACCATAGGTGGATTATTCTCGACACAAAGGAAAATTACCTACTTTAATGCGGTCTGGCATAGTTTACTTGTATATTTGCTGTTCGTGCAACGAACAGACTTACGTGGGAAGCACTTGCCGACTGCTTAAAGCACGATATGATTCACATGTACGTATTAGTTACCGCCCATGGGTGAAGCTTTCTAGCTCAAAGCTTTCAAATATCAGAAATCATGCGCAAATAAGCAAATTCAAAATTAACTACAATGATTTTGAGATAATTTTATCGATCCCTAATGAAAACCACCTCCCTTATACTCGAATCCTTAGCCATTAAGCGCCTTGTTCCAACCTCAAATAACAACACCACAGCAGTTTCATTACACATCGCTAAGAGCCTTCCACCACCCAGTCTTCTCCTTCCTTTGTTTATATCGACTCCTCCTCACACCAGAACCGAACCCCGGGATGCAAGGTTTGTCTTAAATCTTTTTTACTTAGTCAGAAATGTTTTTCAAAATGGAATTGGTAAACTTTTTCTAAAATCTGCAAGGAATTGGAAAATATTTATCAAGAGCTATTCAATCGCTGATAATTCACGCTGTCAACAGGTTAACGTATGATAGAACAGCATACTAACTACGCTATTAAAGGGATAATAATAAGGAATTCGCTGTAAATACTGTACGATTTCAAAAAACAGGTGGCGCCAGCTCCGAAATTCCTGCCAAACACTGAAAAGAGACCTCTCGAACACTTGGGTCTCTAAGGTCATGGTTGGATGAATTAACAAGCACCTGTGAGACCACTTCTTTGGTTCTTAAGACCTGTCCACACTAGGAAACATTGTTCGCAAACTGTTTGCAAACAGTTTCCAAACTGTTTCATGTCCAGACCTCAGTTGTTGTCCGGATATTTGTCGGTGCAGTAGCCTCTGTATTCTACTTGGCTATTTTAATGCACTCAAGGAAGGATAAGAAAAAGAAAAAGAGATGGGTGAGGAATTTTTAGAAAAAGGAGCGTGTCATGCTAACTTGCGTTTGGTAGAATTGAAAATTGATACATGTATACTGTGTACACACACACACACACACACACACACACACACATATATATATATATATATATGCACACATACACACACACACAGACATATATATATATATATATATATATATATAGATATAGATATATATTATATATATATATATATATATATATATATATATATAGTGTGTGTGTATGAGTGTGTGTAATAGAAAGGGAAAGAAAGATAATGGAAATATCATTACAGAACCTTAACATAAGTTAAAATGCCATATGCAATTCTTTCATAAAACATACATTTCTCGTTAGAAATGTGCAGTTTTCAAAGCCTATACATAGAAAAGGGTCGAACCTTATTTATACGTATGTATTCATGAGAGCAGAACAGACAGCATCTTTGACCAATGACAGGAGTAGACTTTTAAGGCCTGCCCACACTAGGAAACATTGTTTGTACGTGTGTGGCGCGCGAGCGTATTAAAATGAGCGCTTCTTCCTTTAGACTGAGGTAATTCGTCAGTCTAGTTATTGAGGAAACTAAACTTCACGGGTAGGCCTACGTAATAAACAGCCAAAGTCTAGAGAATCCAAAAGATTTTTAGGCAACGGCCACAAGTCATTTCTACAATGAGGGATCGATCTCAAGAAAATAAAATAGGCCAAGAGCGAAATGATTTCCTTCAATGGCATCTGCATCGAGACCGAATATCCAGTTGACCCAATCATGAATGACAGATTCTAAGTTTGTGGCTAAATCCTAATGAATAATAGCAAAACAAAAACCATAATCTTTTATTTAGATCTTTCCCCTATTTAGGTCCTCGTTACGGTCGCAAACATAATGTCGTGACTCACCTGAATTTTAACGCGCTTAAAAAATGCTATTATGACCTGGTATTCATCGAGTGTCATGAGAACAACTCAGTCTAGTGTTGAAAAAAAACCTCGTTAAAGCACGTGGCATGGCAATAAGAAAGCCCACTTACGGAGGGCACAATTGCCACAATCATAAAAATGAGCAATATCAAACTCGTTATGACTTCTGACAACAGATATTAAGTTTTGCTATCACCCTTACGAAATCGCTTACTACATTGCCACAATACTGAGCTGGGAGTCAGGTCACTTAGAGGAAAACATCTACATGCTTGGCTCAAATCCTCTTTGAACAGCCCGTAACTCAGGAACCACAAATGTGAAGAAGGACCATTCCCGCGGATATCGGAGAACTTTGTCGATACTTGATGAATGTGAATATATAAGAAAATGAGCAGTCTGCCATGGTACAAATAATGGAATATGTTCCCTGTTTCCCTGTTCTCATTCATACTTCGTCTCCAATAATATTGGTAATGTACGAGGCTTTTGTTGCAGCAAAATGTGACTTATAGGTGTTGCTATGTACTTTATGCAAGCACCTTCTTCTCTGAGTACGACGGCATTAGGACAGGATTCATCGCTCGCCTCACTGGATTCATCATGATTCTCAGGAATTCTGCTCGTGACATCAAATACAGTACAAGCAATCAATCAACCACAAGAGCCCATCTGGCTACTGAACCACTTGCACGGAAGAAGGGCGGATCATATCAGCGGAATTTAGGATGCGAACTCTCGCTTCGGGAATCGCTTCCATAAACATCCTCACAACGAAGCGCCGATTAGCAATTTGGCTTTACAGTATTTAAAGTGAAGCTCCAATTTGCTCAACGATACGAGGATAAACGAAAAAAAAAAATGATAGCAATTAAACAAGACATCTGCATGTATACTTGCTTCATATTCATTGTCATTATCATGCTCAAACGTCCTTACGCGCATGTACACGAGCACGCACAAACACACACACACATATATACGTTCAGAGGGCAAAACTGCTCAGAATATTCACCATGAAGGTTCGCCTTTCAGCAGTTACAAGCCATTGCGTTCCTTTGAAAAGCCTCTTCTGTTCATTTATTGCTCATCCTGCAGCCAGTGCATTTGGGGAAAAAGTGATACTCCAGACGAAAATATCACGTCAATAAGAAATAGTTTTTCGGCCAAACGTGCCAGGGAAGGAATTATCCCCTAAGCAATCTCAACTGAAAAAAAAGGAAATTCTCTCAGTCTTTTTATATCTCAATTAATTAAAGGAAATCCTGTAAATTCAATAATCACAAGGAAATCGGACGAGTAAAGACAATCCACATTACAAGATAATCATATGAAGTCAAATTTCGACAGATAAGTCAAGTCTTAATTTTTTCGAGGAGGCCAAATATAATTTACGTAATCTGGTTTAAATCTTCGCTCCCTTAGTCCTGATTTAAATATATATATATATATATATATATATATATATATATATATAATATATATATATATATATATATATATATATGCAGAAGCCAGGTACTATGTCGTACCTCTAAGTAAATGGGGATACAATCCACAATGAAGTAAAATTCCTCTCCTGTTTTACTCCACTCAGGTCATTTCTCCAAACAAACCACCCAACCAGCAGAGAACAAGCAGTTGACAATAGAAACATTCCCCCACGAAGATCAAGACGAATTCTGGAAATAACGAGGGCTCAGCCGCCTGATCATTCATAATATAAACTAGCTTGTTACCTAACCGTTGTTTTTTCATATGTTTGTCCTCTTACTTGTTAGTTCCTTGAGGTGACATATCACATTTTAGTGAACAAGACCACAGTTGATGGTCGAAAGCTTTAATCCTGTACAAGAATATATATTTTAAACTACAAGAGGATTTTACTTCATTGTGGATTTTACCCCCATATATATATATATATATATATATATATATATATATATATATATATATATATATATATATATATATATATATATATGTTAAATTACCTCCTTGATATTACTTTTACTGCCTTTTCCAGAGATGTTATTCAGAAAAAATTACAATGAACTTAACAATGTCCTTCCCATAGACGCGAGGGTATCACTATCTAGCCTTTGAAACGAGACATAACAGAAGGGCCTACGTAGAAGTAATTGATCCCAGACAAATTGGTCTTGTGAACACATTCGCCATTGACAGGTTGCTTTCTGTGCAAAGAAATGCACTACATATGCAGCTCATCTATTAACGAGAGTAACAGCCGCAACAAAAAGGGGAAAATTAGAACGACCAGAAAGTGTTGAGGACAGTGAAAAAAAGGCTATAGAATTATTATACCAAAGAAATTTCATAGGCTTCCTATGGAAGATAGGAAGAGTAATGCTACATAAAGTCCTGCTATTCACTGACTTGGACTTTCAGAATATCATAAATCAAGTTTAGATTCTATAAAATGTCATGCCTTTATGGACCCTGTAGTAATTCTCTCTTATAAAGCAAAACTGTTCAAATGAAAGAGATTACTTTCTTATTGAGAAATTAAAGTGGGTTCCTTTTTCTTGTTAAAATTTGCAGCATACTATAGTTAATTACAGATGTGGGTGATCCGCAATTTTTAGTTCGTAAATTTTACAGATATTAATGATGAAAATAAGAAAGAAGGACTAAACGAGTTAATCCTCCGGCTGCGTGGATGAAACCATTCCTAAGACAATCCTCAAACATTTCTCTCTCTCTGCTCTCTCTTCTTCTCCCTTCGGTATCCTCACCTCACTCGTCTCTCTCTCTCTCTCTCTCTCTCTCTCTCTCTCTCTCTGTTATGAATTACTTTTTCTGGACCTGTATAAGCAAGCAAAATACTTCATGCATTAATAAAACAAAACTGCTTTGAGCTAAGCGAAAGAGCGCTGATTAGCCTTTTGAATTGTAAAATTCATTGTCACAGACCGTGTGTTAGGATCGAACAATTTCGCAGCACACTTACTGTTCGATGTAATTCTTCCAATTAGACAGGAAAACAGAATGTCGCACCACCGACTGTCGTTATGTGACTGGAATAAAGCGTTTTACTGGTAACGGCTTACTGAAATAAACGCATTTCCTCATGTCAAGAAACGATCTGGAACATAATGAAATGGCTGTTAATGTTTCATTAGTATCACGTCCCGGCATTATCCGAGCAGCTTTCGATTTTGTTCACTCTTAACAATAGGGAAAATGGCTCATATCAAGAAGAGAATGTTCATCCATTATAGTTTTAGCCATAGTATCAACCGCCTGTTGTTCGTCCTTTAATCTATTTATTCTCAAGAAACGACTGCGGGGCACAACTACTTCCATACCTTCACCTACAGAAGATATGGACCAGGTTTTTTTATCAAGATGTCGCACTTTCGAAGGAAAGTACAAGAAATTGAAGAAGACTGAAAGTTCGTTCAATACTGTAGCTTAAACCATATTGTACCCAATTTTGTCTAATATAAATTATACAAATTATCGGTATATCATACACATTTCAATGAAGATACTAATAAATTGATGATGATGGAAATTAGTTACAAAAATAAAATTAGACAAAAATTAACTGCTACAGTTGATACTATGTCTAATGCTATGATGGATGAACTTTCTTTTATTGATTCTTTTATATTTAGATATTTTTTAATCAAAATATGGAAGGCTTTGCTCCGAATACCCAGGAGACTTATGAGAAGAAATTATTTAAGCTTGGTGCCACTATTCTCGAATTCAACAACATTTATAAAACTATTTTCAATTTATTTCTTCATGGGTTATCAAAAAGGAAAAATTCTTACTGTCCTTTGTTTGATTTTCGGTTTGTGCTGCAACAGACCTTCCTTTGAACAATTCTATGGCATTCAGAAATGGTGTTTTCTTGAGTGAAAAATACTGGTTTGATCTCGGATACATCTGGTTTACGTTCTAGAATACAAGCACTGGCACAAGACAATTTTAACGAGCTATATTCACTCACTGGACTCGATTTTTCACCAGAAAAGACCTCAAATACTCTGGTCATGACTCGACCAGACAAGGACTTTCATGTGAAATGAAATTTTTGTGTGTAAATTCGTCTTTCAATAAGAAAATTTAACCTTTGTTAGATACTGAGTATTCTGAGGATCGCTCGAATGCTGGATATTTGAATGACGCAAAACTGAAACAGGTTATTGCAGTCTTGATGATGCTGTTGGAAAAGACGGTTTAGGATTAAAAGAGAAAAATTAAAAGGCTGAAGGTCAGGAGGGGGCGAGACTCTGACACGATTACGAGTGAGTTTCTTCTGTTTAGTGTTGACGCTGTAAGTTATTATGAACAAGTCTTGCACAAGGCTTCAAACTAACAATAAGCTTATTTTTAGAAATTATAATATTACAATACAAAATACGCTGCAGGAAATACACCAATATTGTTGACAAAACACTGTAGAACATGTTCCACAAAACTGTATGACAAGAAACGCAGATAAATCACATTTAATGTAGCAGTTAATCACAGTTGAGACATTAAGGGCAGGTACAATCAGAATTATCCCAAAGAACTTGATGAACACATGCATGCATATATACAAATACATAACACGTAGATATACACACACACATCCACACAACCATTATGTGAACATTACGAATTAAGGAAGAACAACACAAAACGAACAAGGTATATACTCTATATTCTTCGATCTAGTTATTGACACATTCAAGGCGTCCAGGAAAGAGGGACCCAATTCACTGGTTAGGGCAACAGGGGCACATGGGGATTGAAGCTTTTTTGGTCTAAATAGTTCAGGTTCTTTCATAAATAAAACCTATTGTATCTTTTGCATTTCCCCTAGATCAGTTTTCCATTGGGAAAAAAATATTGGCAGGCTGGTCGACAGTGTCGAGCAAGCTTCCCCTTCCCCCAACCCCTATATCCATATGCCATAGCCTTTCTTTACCTCTACTACGGAGTCCCCCACCCCACAAGGATTGCATGACGTAAGTCAATCGGTAGTCACATATCCACTGCTTTTTGATGGAAATCGTTTTAATATCTTGATTTTCTGAGATTGTTTTTGATATATATATATACATATATATATATATATATATATATATATATATATATATATATATATATATATATATATATATGTATATATAATACACACACACAGACACACACACACACACACACACACACACACACACATATATATATATATATATATATATATATATATATATATATATATATATATATATTATATATATATATATATATATATATATATATCGAATTCGCTAAACACACTTTCAAAGTCCACCTTTTCCCCCCGAAATCCTCTAAATCTGAATATACGAGAATGTAATACATTTCAGATAAGTACATAGCGTGTTTATTTTCTATTTTCATTGTTTAAAAAAATTCTTCATCCCACAGCATTAACGATTGCGTATTTTTCCATATCATTACCTTTGGAAAAACTTATCTTCAACTACCGAGCATTTGAAAATGGTTCCGAAGCTTTCACATATTTAGCACTCCGACCATGATGAGACAATTCACTCAACTTTGCTATCATTTAACATTTGCAAAACAAACAATATACTTTCATCTAATTTGTCTCTATCGGCTTCACCCAATCTTTAAATTACTGTTCGGTCATTAAGTCGATATGAATATTAAATATTAAATGGAGACTTGTTCCTTTTTGTCAGTTACCATAAAACGTAGTTTATTCTCAATCATGGAAAAATTAAACCGTAAAGAAAATATGACATCCACTGAATAGTAACAAGGTATGATCCGACCTCCAGCTTACTCGGCGCGTGCTTAAATCTGCAGTTAAATAGCGCATTGTTTCACCAACGAAAATTAAAATAAATATCCTATATCTTTTTATAGAAACAATTGTTCTGTACTGTTTAACATCCCACATCACTTATTTTTGACATCTTCATTCTAATAAGTCATAAATATCCTATCTTAACATTCCAGTATCTTTAACTCAGCATGAAACAGCTTTTTTCAGACCACCGTAAGGGGCCGAGGGGGTAGAACCGTCACTGGACCTCATGCGAGCACTGTAGGCATTACATAAGGTTCTTTGCAGCGTGTCTTCGGCCCTAGCTGCAACCACTTCCGTTCCTTTTACTGTACCTCCTTTCATATTCTCTATCTTCATCTTACTTTCCACCCTCTCCTAACACTTGATTCATAGTGTAACTGCTTTGAGGTTTTCCTCCTGTTACTCCTTTCAATTCCCTTTTACTTTCAATTTCCATTTCCACGCTGAATGAGTAAATGTCCCAGTGCTTGGCCTGTGGCCTAAATTCTGCATTTAACTCAACTCAACCCTTTTTCAACCATTTTAGGTTTTTCCATAGGGCTTCCTAACACCACCCCTACACAAGAACAGCAGCAGCAACAACAACAACAGCAAGAACAACAACAACAATAACAACTAAGCAGTTTATAGGCTTACTCCCGAGTAAGCGAAAATATAACAAAATATCTGGAAATCTAAAAGTTCTAATTTAGAATGAAGTCGCGTTGATTTTCTAAGCAAAGTATATTCTTTCTAATTTACAATTACATGGGAATTTGCATTGATGTATACAAAGGCAATTTTCATTATTAAGATATTTTACTGCCAGGTTCGAAATACACATCAAAGTATCAATAATGACCTGACAAGAGCCTTGTTGTTCCCTCTTTAAGATTCTTCTTTAGATCTTAGTCTGATGCTGTCATTTGTCTTTGAAGTTCTGTGCTTCTTGAAATACATGGATACCTTTCCTGTATGATCCTTAAACGTACACATTTCAATTGGGTAATTCACAGGACAAGGGTAGAAGTTGTTTAATGAGTGTGTATAGTCCAGAAATGGAAAAGAAAAGAGCGAAAGAAATGGTGTTTTTGACAGTTTAAATATATATTCTTGATGTGTTTCGGGAATAAGAGATTGGTTGCACTATGGCACTAGGAGATTTAAATTCAAGAGTAACGGAACAAGACTTGGCTTTGATGGCAAATATAAAATTCCTGCACAAGTAGAAACCAATCTTATGGATATGTGCTTTTGCAGAGAATTAAATACAGAGGAAAGGTAGCAAGTGGAACTCGTGGTTAAAGAAGCACATGGAAAGATGCTGTATTTAGAAATGCATTCTTGCATCAATGGAGTGGATATTTTGAAGATTTGTTGAAGAACAGGGACAAACTTTTAACAGCTAAAACACCATCATCAAGTAGTTTAATCTAATGACGGGTGTCCGAAGAGAGAATTATGACTACTGTCACTCCCATAATCATTCGTTAACTGCTGAATCGTACAGGAACTCTTGTCGGGGGAAGGTTCATTACGCCAGTGCTTTCCTACACCTAAACAGAAGGCGCATCATAAGCGCGATGAACACACTGAACTATTCATCTTTATTTCGCGGGGCATTCTGGAACTTCATGTATAAAGATGCTCCTTCTGTCTAATGCCTATTCAACTTTCCAATTCTCAACTTATCGTTGGGGATGAAGTCAATGGTCAAATGCCCTTCTATACCCTGACTGTAATTCATAACAGTCAACTGACAACCCAGTGCATCATTCAATAAAATGGTCAAAGGAGGGACAAAGGTTTCTTCAAGAAATGCGCCTATTTTGTCCCCAACTGTGATCCATCTCCGGTTAAAACGTTAAATCTCTCTCTCTCTCTCTCTCTCTCTCTCTCTCTCTCTCTCTCTCTCTCTCTCTCTCTCAAACGAAGTGTGATAAATGAAATCGCTGATCACACGAACTGAACCAACGAAATAAATTATTTCCAAACAAAAATAAAATCTCGATTTTCGTTTAGGATTTCCATCTTTGATTAGTAGGAGGTTTCTGTCGCATGAAATAATACTCGAGAAATGAGGGAACTTCAATGGAGCCCTCAGGTACGAGAAATGGGTTTTATATATTGTGTAAAAGGATATCTTAGATAGTAAAAAATTTATTCTTAAGACCATAAACCATTAAAGCAAACTTAAGAATTTTTTCCGCTACTTGAGAAGTAAATGACAGCTTCGGAAGGTGTTTAGAAATCGTTATTAAATACCAGTGATCTCGTTAGAATGACTGCCTTTGACAGAAGCATCTGAAAAATTGATTTCAAAATATGTTTCTCGTGTTTTCCCATCATTGTGAACAAATTTGATCAAATGTAGTATTCATGAGAAGTTGGTTGCTTTAAGTGGCAGTGAATTACAAAGTTTCACTGACTCCATCATGATTCAGGAGAATCTCACTCGGATACTAAGCCACTTCTTAAAGGAGCGAAATATATTCCGGTCACACAACGGCAGAATTTCGGTTGGGATTCGTTTGACGAGCGATCGTTCTGACCCAACTCTAATTCCACTTATTGCTTCTATAAACACCTTCCCATAACGTTTATGACGCGTGTCTTGTCTATGCTGGTGTGTTCAGATATTTTTTGAGGAGAAATTGCTATTCAGTATATCAAATGCTAAAAAGATTATTATAATATTAAATATTTTTTTAGCATTTGCACATACATATTCACATATACATACACATAACATACATAGAAATATATATATATATACATACATATTTATATCTATATCATATCTATATATATATATATATATATATATATTATATATATATATATATATATATATATATAATATATATGTGTGTGTGTGTGTGTGTGTGTGTGTGTGTGTTTAATATCCTTCTTACAACGCATACAAGAAGAGAGGAATTTGAGACTGAAGGCAAAACTGCGCAATGCGTCAAAACCACAACAGGGACGTCCCTTCAATCTTTAACAAATGATTCTTAGGAAAAGTATATATTTATTTTTTCGAAATTTTTCTTCGACTATCACATTTCGAGAAAATGGAAACAGATTGACTTTAGCAACAGCAATCAAAGTTTATACTGATCTCAGGTAGTAGTTATTATACCTCGGAGTTCTTTTTATTCAGGGCTTTCCTCCATTCATCTGATTCGACTTATCCCTAGTATGACGAGACACTTCTGGGTAAATATCACCACTTCGTTATATCAACACTCCTTGTCTAAGGCTTCCTCCTAACCTCATCAATAGAGAGCCGGTCTGATATGGCTTCACACCGAGCAAGGAAGCTGGAATTCCAGCGTGTCATCCAACCTTACATATATTGTTCTTTATTTGCCTTTAGCAAATTCGGCCTCTCTCTCTCTCTCTCTCTCTCTCTCTCTCTCTCTCTCTCTCTCAGTTAAAAAATTTGATTATTCTCATACTTGTGTTTAGGAACCTTTTCTTTTTTCGTGTTTTTCGTCTCTGACTAGCAGAGCTTTTGAGTACAATTTGAGGTAAGCTCCTATTATTGTCGATTTGTATTTGTTATGTACTTTTGTTTTTTATGAGAAGTATATACTCTATTGATAATGTATGAACTATTTTATTATCATTTACCATCTAGACTTTATAAAGAAGCAGATTTTAATTGATATTGGATTCAAACATTTAGTAGCCCTTACTGCATTTTATGATAAATATTATATAATTTTAAGTACTGAAGATGAAATCGGAAGATTTTGAAATATGTTTACGGAAATAAAAAGAAACACTTAAGGATTTATTCAAGATGAAATAGTCGACCTACTGTACTCTTTCCCTGAGGAATAAGGAAACTATATAGATGATATGAAAGCATTTACAAGAAACTGTGGGCATAGAAAACGGTCGAGGGAATTAACACCATATGTCCTTTAAAAAAAAATATACATAACTACCCCAGAATATATATATATATAGATAGATATATATATATAGGATATATATATATATACTATATATATTTATATATATATATATATTATATAATATATAATATATATATATATATATATATATATATATATATATATATAATATACATATATATATATATATATATATATATATATATATATATATATATATATATATATATATATATATATATATATATATATATATATATATATGTACTGACTGCATATATATATTACAAATAATATACGTTAATTTAGGAAAAAATGGAAAGGATTTTAGTGCATTAGCTGCAATCCTTTTCCTACCTCATAACGTTATTTTAAAAAATCTCGAATATTCCTCCTTCCCTTCTGCCATATGTCAGGGCATTCGCACACCGATCTCTCTCCAGTTACCTAAAACTCGTCTCTCTCTCTCTCTCTCTCTCTCTCTCTCACCTTCCTTTCAGTCCTTCTGAAAGAAATGGCGCGAGGGAAATCTTTGAGCCAATTTCGGTCAGAAAGTCAAGTAGCTTATGGGTTTCAAATGGAAAAACTGAAATACCATAAAAGATGATTTCTATTTAAATGGCATAAAAGAGGAGGATATCGAAAATAATTCAACAAAGAAACGAAATGAAAAGATTAGTTATTGGGTAAGGGAGAGCACCAAACATCCAGACTGAAATCTGTGATGATTAATAAAAAAGTCAGGAAATAGAACGGCAAAATATGAATACTATCTCGAGAGAAAATATATAGCAAGTGTTCAGACTCATATGTTGGCTGCTGCTTCTAACACCCGGGAATATTGTCCGACTCACACAAGAGGTCCTTCGTCAGCACCTTCATCACGAGAACCTTCTCTTGCATCACTTGGATAGCTCCCCATCAAGAACTGAAACATGTGCGACATTTCCTTATAGACAACAGAAACCTCGCAGCATTAGAGGGGACATGCTATGGAAGGAAACGTAAGAATTCCAGACAGAGGCCAAAAACACCACAAAAAGAGAAAAAAACATAATTTTTATTTCTAGCAGGTCAGCTTATGATACAGCCCACAGCACTTATGGGAGTAACCCTAAAGGCATCTTATGAGGGAGTATGCGGACTGATGCACGCTACATTTTGTGCGCTCCTAGAGCCAATCTATTGGTCACTATTTCCCCCTGAAACTCTAAATGATTAAATATCCCTCAAGATGGCTGACGCAAAGACAAGCAAACGTATTGCCTGAATACTGCAATGTCTTACTTAGGGGTAAAATATTTAGTCATTCCTACAAACTAAAAATAAAATGGGTCACTTTCAGCCCTTCAACATTTGAGAAATTGGCAAGAGGGAGTTGCGGTGGTTAGACATCTTGGTAAATGAGATCCAGACATTAAATGAGATGAAATAAAAGAAAAGGTGAACCAGAAAGATATTCAACAGACGCACTATGAAGTACAGTTAGAGGTTGGACAGCAAGACAGAAGCAAAATAAAGCGTAAATATATGTGGAGTAAAAGCCTCATTTGTCGGCTACATGCCAAAGGGACTCTGCAACCACCCTTTATTAATGCCTACAGAGCACGCGTGAGGTGCACTGCAGGTACTATCGTGATCCAGAGGAACACCAGCGAAGGCATTTCAAGGGCTATTCGCATCGTAAATAATAATCTGCTGCCAAATATTTGAAAATCCGTGAATAGTATTTTGTTATCTATAACACCCAAGTTCATGTTTTTTTATGATTAACGAGGACAAAGTTAGCCCGGAGAGCAATTCGAAGAACAAGATTCGGCTTAAAATCATAAATAAGAATGTCTTCGGGTATTACCAGCTAGATTTCAAAAGGTAATAATAATTACTTAACTGTCTACCTTAAGCATATCAGTTGTTAGGAGGTAAATCCCAAGATACAAGTACTTAACATGGAGGCATTCAATCTTAAACTACTTTGTACCTTCTAACATATCTCAATATTCTCTTTTCTCTCTGAATGAAATACTGTGTTTTACTTGGTTTCTTTGGATGCAATCTGAAAAGGTTTGGTTTTCATAGTTATATTAGCAAGTTTACGGTATCCTGTCCTTTGTACACAGATGAGTAATAAATTGACAGTCACGCAGTACAATAAGATCGTTTTATGATTCTTTCGACTATGTAAATCATAAGGTAATGTCAATGGTTTCGGTAAAATGGGGCAATCTATGTTACAGTTTTTTTTATTATTATCATTTCAGTAATTATTGCTTAAGGAATAGTGACTATTACATGGGAAACTTACTTAGCTTTGACATATTTCCGGTGAATTCTCAGCATCTCAAAAAGATGAGATCAGGAAAAAAAGTAGAGAGGAAAAGAGAGAGATGGCCAACGTTTCCATGGATATCAACTCGAGCCAAGACGTAATGAAAAGCCAGAAGTTGTTGCTCTTTTTTTTATGATACGTGCTTATTTACTGTTCTATTTTGATAATACTTTATGTACATGTTCCAGGTGGATATACCAACATGCCTACAGACCGAATTTCTATTCAAGACAGTAGTTTCTCACCGATCACCAAATAACCTTTAGTACAAGGGGCACTAAATTTAAAATTTTTTTTGTTTTATCAAATAAAATAATTTATTTTCCCAGTAGGATGATAAAACTCACAGAGATTATGCGTTATTATAGTGCTAATAATGCCTGATAATTTCATTAGCCTGTCTTGATTAGTGTATTTTTGGCAAATATTTTTACGATCGGCACCCTACAAACTGGAGCCTACCGTTTTAAAAAAATTATATGACCTGATCTCGGTCATATAATTTTGGTGTCAGTCGTGGGGTCCTTTAAGGTGCTGGGGGTAACCAGGATACTACCTTCCCGGCATTACCTCCATCTCTGTATGGATATATGGACCGAAAGCTTCATCCATAATCCTTGCGGCTAAATGATGAATGTGAGACCAGAGAGAGAGAGAGAGAGAGAGGGCATCATTTTTCATTTCCACAAATCTTGAAAAATTACACTCTCCCTGAAACGTGGCTATAGACCTACACGCTGTCTTCATATCATATAGTTCACTATTATTATTTACTATCTTATACATACGAACAGTCTGTCAGGCTTCTTGTTTAGTGCGTCTATTCTTCTCTCCTTTTCCCTGAAGAACCTCAAGCTTATTACAACTAGTTTTATTTATTTATCTTTATTTGAAGATTCAAAGTTCTTCTTACACGTAAATCTTTAGCATATCAATTCAGTTTCTCCTCGTTTTCATGTGGTTGGCCGTAATCCACCAAAGATATATTTCTTTGTTGTTTTGTGAGAGAGAGAGAGAGAGAGAGAGAGAGAGATGGGAGCTTAGCTTGGCAAATTACAATTAAAATGCTTTAGCAAAATTGAACAAACATATTTTCTTTCGCAATAGGATTTTCAACATATGTATCATTTTCTGCTCGTGTTTTTACTGCAATCACGTAAGATCATGTGTATGCATGCTAGCTTAAAATTTTCATAGTTTGCTCCTTTGACACATAGAAGAGCAAAATATTTGCGACCTTCAAAGCATCCTACGCTCACATCACTCATTTGAAAGCGAATGATCCTACGACGGATTTTTCGGTAAAGCTCAGAACGAAAGGAAATGGGTTCTAAAGAAGTAGAGGTAATCTGGGCGGCTAAAATGACGAAAAGCAAAATGGTATGAATGGGATGAATTTATCCCAGATTAACCTTAGGTCGAATAAAAAACAAAATCTTTACTTTATAACATTAAAAGCAGTTGTGCCAAACAGTCATTTTCGCGCAAAAAGCAATATTACTGCAAGTTAGTCAGCAGGCACCTACCAACACATCATCCAGGAATGTGCTGACTTTTTACTTTTTATTTATCTGAAGAAAGAAGAGTTATTACTAGAGAACGTTACTTTAGAATAAGTCAGAGAGATGAATATGAAGAAGTCGAATCATAAAAGAACTATAACTTCTTGTAGATTCTACCAACTGAATAAGTGAGCGCAGTGGGTAACAAATATCCCTTATGCAGCGTTCGCCAAATAGTGGTCCACGGACCACTCACTGGTGGTCCGGGAAGTAATTTTGAAGGTCCACAGAAAAATGGGGACAGTATTTCAGTTTTCATGTTGTCTTAATCCTCTTCAGGCAACCCTGATACAATTAGCACTGAAGACAAGGCAGAGAGCCCAGTGTTACCAATTTAGCATTTCTAAAGCTAGATTTAGCATTAATAATTTGAAACTAACATTTGAGAGACACATTATACAAATAAATTAAACATTAAAAATATGATTTATCATGTAGTGCACATAAAACGCATATCAAATAAAACTGAACATGTTCTATCTGTTTCATAACCGTATCAAACAAGTATTATATTCCCATTGCTTCAAAGTATAAAATACGTTTCAAAACGTTTGGGTTTGAGTCTGAGAAAGACACAGTCAACGTCCCTGCTTCAGTATGAACCAGACAGCAGTGAACAAATATATATCAACACTAAAATGTGTAACAATTGAGTAAACTTTTAAAATATTAATTTTTTTTAATAATTCGCTATGACTTTACATTTTTAATAAAAAAAATCATATTGTTAAGATAATAAAAGTTTTCTAATCATTATTATATAAAAGTATTTACCTTTTTTTAAACAAAAATTCATATTAGTGGTTCGCCAAATTTAAAATCATACATTTAGTGGTCCATGACGTTCGAAAGGTTGGCGACCACTGCCTTATTAGCAACAATCCTTTGTTGAATGATTCAATATCGCTCACCAAATTCACCGTGGGTGTCTAATATCTTGCACATCGAGAGAAAATGCAATTCTGTTGGTAATCTATCTATCTATCTATCTATCTATCTATATATATATATATATATATATATATATATATATATATATATATATATATATATATATATATATATATGTATATATACATAGATATATATATGTATGTATGTATGTATGTATGTATGTATGTATACACATTATGGAAGTCCCCATGCACACGAAGCTCATATTTGAATTAACAATTAAATGATGAACGTAACACAGATAAAGATTAATAAGGCTTTTGCTTGATATGTTTAATTGTATTTAATGATTCATTATATTCAGATAACCCTACATTTACGTTTTCCAGTTTTGTATCTCAATCACCCCGAAGAACCTTATTTCTACCGCCCTCAAGATTATTATTGGTAAAATCGTACTGTGTTTCTCCCTCCAATGCTCAAACCACGTGAATGAAAGGTCAGTTTACAATGCCAATCCAGTATTCTTTCGTACCCCAAACGATAGGGCAAAAGAAACAACAATCAGTCAAATCAAATTCCTTTCCTTGAATGGCATTTAGAAGATTAGTGAAAAGTTAGGGAGAGACAACCCTTCGCCTTTCGTTATTCAATACCATTGTTCATCTGCCGTTAATGGTCACTGGAAAAAAAAAAAAAAAAAAACAACATTTTAGCCAGTGCGTGATACCCTGCAATGGAGTAACTATAGCCGACAGGCAGGTCCAAAATAGAAATAAGAATATTCCAAAGAGAAATTAAATATTATTGATCAGTAAGACATAATGTTTATGGGGGAAAATGTCGTTTAGAAGGCCAGGCGCTCGAGGCTGCTTTACTTAAGAAGACAAATATCATGACGCTCCAAAGGATTTGGGATCTGGATAGGTATTCGTTTCCCTCGGACTTAGCCGCATCTACCACATCTCATTTCCTCTCTAGCTAGTCTAGGGGAAATTCTTTTGTATATGGTGTGTGTGCGTGTGTGTGTGTTGGTAAGTAGATGGCACTTTCCTGTTATAATATATATATAGATATATTATATATATATATATATATATAATATATATATATATATATATCATATATATATATATATATATATATGAATAACTTGATCACGAAGTATAAATAAAACGTGATGCTATGGATAAATAAAGGTTTTTTTTTGCCACGAAGAAAAAAATGAAAAAACGAGTTGGCCGAGTACTTTCGGTCCTATTCGGACCCTTACTGAGGCATACTGGTTTTAACAAAGAACACCATAGTCAAAAGAAGGCTTAATTAATTACAAACTGACACTACCAAATTAGCCATAAGGGCGACTTTTCACTCTACAGAGAGGAGGAGGAGCATAGGCTAGCCACACCTTGAAGGATACCCGCGGTAAACACGTGATTCTTCCAGAAAAACAGTTCATTTTATTTTGAAAACAACACAGGAGCATATACAATTTAATATCATGAATTTTTACACAAATTTTCCCAACAAAAAATTATTATTAATGAAAAGACGAAGGAAAATATAAATATATATATATTATATCGAGCAAGAGAAAGAGGGAGAGAAATATCGAACCAGAGAGAGAGAGAGAGAGAGAGAGAGAGAGAGAGAGAGAGAGGGAGAGAGATAGAGAAAGACAGAGAGAGAGAGAGAGAAACACGAGAGAGAGAGAGAGAGAGAAAGAGGAGAGAGAGAGAGAGAATTATAACATATACATGTGGGACTAAATTTATTAGTTGTTCATTTATTTTAGAGGTCCTTCATAAACATCTTACAAATATATGGGTCCAATGGTACATTCCCAGACTAAGATTTAGGTTGTTTTTTATTAGTGATTTGTATAATTGCCGATTCCAGTAATTTCTTGAAACATAATCATTAGATCTAGCAATTACCGAGGCATCACCCCAATTAATACAATGAGATTTTTCACTCAGATGGATGGATAAACAGTGCATTTGAAGTCTGGGCTGTTCTAACTGAATACATATGCTGCTTAACCCGAACACATAAATTTTTACTAGACTGACCAACGTAAAACGATGGCAATCCTTACAAGGAATTTTGTAAATGATGTTGTTATTTGTTACGGGACTATTCTTAATTAGCATATCTTTAATGGTATTGTTATAAGAGAACACTACATTAACATTAAATGATTTAAAATATTGATTTTATGGTTCAAATCCACGAAAATAAGGTAAGCTAAGTACATTTTTAGGGATTTCTTTTTCATTATAGCAACATTATAAAACTTTTTATGAGCTTTTTGATAACATAAATCAATTAAATGAGGGTGGGTAGCAGAGACGTTTCCTATCTGTTTTTTATGTATTCTATTTCTTGGTCCAGGTATTGTGGACTCGTGATACGCAAAGCGCGTAGGAACATAGAAGAAAAAAAACTTGTTGAAATTTTAATATTAAGATGGTGGCCAGAATAAAAATGTACATATGTTAAATTATTTGTGGGTTTTCTATAAATACTGAATTTGCATTGGAAAGATTCTCTATGTGATTATACATCTAGGAAAGGGATGACATTGTTATTTTCAATTTCAACAGTGAATTTTATGGATGGCACTAAATTATTCAATTTAGACAGTAAATCATTTACATCGATACCACTAGGTAAGACTACTAAGATATCATCGACATATCGGTACCATTTTAAGGGGATAAGTGTGATATTCGGGAGGTGTTGTCTCTCAAAAAATTCCATATATAAGTTTGTTTTGAAAGGAGTGATAAAGGGTACCCATGGCCATACCAAATATTTGTTGGTAATATTCTCCATTAAAAATAAATCTGCAATCACAAATACATAACTTAATTAAGGAAATTATGTGACTAACGGACATAGGCAATTCATGCAGTACAAGCTCATTACTTAAATATTCTAGCACAGAGTCAATAGGGACTTTTGTAAACAAAGAACATACATCAAAACTGACAAAATATCGCTAGGGTTTAGTACAATGTTATTTAATTTTTCTACAAGATCAAGAGAATTCCGGATGTGTGTATTAGATACAGTTCCTAGTAGCGGGGATAACAGTTTAGTAAGATATTTAGATAGTTTATAAGCAAATTGACCCTACAGTACTAATAATTGGGCGCATAGGTTTGTTTTCCTATGAGTTTTGACTAGGCCATATAAATAAGTAATGAGGGGACACTTTACAGTTAACTGACACAAAAGTTCTTTTTTATCTTTAAGAATTTGTTTGAAATTGATATTAAAGTTTTTTATTACTTGGTCCAACGGATTTTTTGCAAGTTTTTTGTAAGTTTTATTTCATCCTCAAGTAAAGTATGCATGCGTGATATGTAGTCCAGTTTTGTCAAGAACCATAAACTATTGGATTTATCAGCCTTGGTAATGTGTAAGCTATTATCATTCTTCATTCTTTTAACTTTTCCTGTAGCGAGCGGGGAAGTTATCTTCATGGTAGGCATGCGTAGCACTATATGTCATGCCTTTGATAATGTCTAAATGATTTTGTGGTAGATCACAGTATTTTTCAAACTTATATAAAGATGTCGCTATTGATAAAGCTGAGGGTTTGTACAAATGAAGAAAGACAACAAAGCCCAAAGCCTAATGCGCGCACTGCAATTATCACTTATTTGTTTGCTCGATAAATTCACCACACAATCACTTCTAGCGTTTTGGTCCAATCACTGGCGTTGATAAGGTTGTTTTAATTTTCTTTCCAGTTTTCTAATCAAAGTGTCCTGTAGTTCTACGAAGTTTTCCATAAATTTCTTGCCTTAATGCGTGTTTCCTCCAATCAGCGGGAATCGAATAGTTGAAGTTACGTCGGGCTTTTTCCAGTTCTTTTAAATTTCTCCTTTTCCTCCATTTTCGCGGCAGCAATGTGACGTTTTTAATATGAGTGATGAAAACTCATTAAAAGGATGTTGATCGTATCTTCTTATGCGGTATGGTAGCAATGATTTGGGTAACACTTGTTCCGCCAAGGCATTTTTTCAGGAATTTCAGGTGAATTCTGGTAGAAGTGCGCTGCTTGTAAAGACTTGGAGAAAGAGGTGACGAAACAGCTCAACAGTGGGAACAGGAAAGCAAAAGTAATGTTAATGTAGTGTTCTCTTATAACAATAACCATTAAAGATATGCTAATTAAGAATAGTCCCGTAACAAATACAACATCATTTACAAAATTCCTTGTAAGGATTGCCCATCGTTTTACGTTGGTCAGTCTAGTAAAAAATTTATGTGTTTCGGGTTAAGCAGCATATGTATTCAGTTAGAACAGCCCAGACTTCAAATGCACTGTTTATCCATCTGAGTGAAAAATCTCATTGTATTAATTGGGGTGATGCCTCGGTAATTGCTAGATCTAATGATTATGTTTCAAGAAATTTACTGGAATCGGCAATTATACAAATCACTAATAAAAACAAAACCTAAATCTTAGTCTGGGAATGTACCATTTGGACCCATATATTTGTAAGATGTTTATGAAGGACCTCAAAATAAATGAACAACTAATAAATTAGTCCCACATGTATATAGTTATTAATTCTCTCTCTCTCTCTCTCTTTCTCTCTCTCTCTCTCTCTGTCTTTCTCTCTCTCTCTCTCTCTTTCTCTCTCTCTCTCTCTCTCTCTCTCTCTCTCTCTCTCTCTCTCTCTCTCTCTCTCTCTCTGGTTCGATATTTTCTCTCCCTCTTTCTCTTGCTCGATATATATATATATATATTTATATTTTCCTTCGTCTTTTCATTAATAATAATTTTTGTTGGTAAAATTTGTGTAAAAATTCATGATATTAAATTGTATATGCTCCTGTGTTGTTTTCAAAATGAACTGTTTTTCTGGAAGAATCACTGTTTACCGCGGGTATCCTTCAAGGTGTGGCTAGCCTATGACTCCTCCTCCTCTCTGTAGAGTGAAAATCGCCCTTATGGCTAATTTGGTAGTGTCAGTTTGTATATTAAGCCTTCTTTTGACTATGGTGTTCTTTGTAAAACCAGTATGCCTCAGTAAAGGGTGCCGAATAGGACCGAAAGTACTCGGCCGAACCTCGTTTTTTTTTTTCATTTTTTTCCTTCGTGGCAAAAAACCTTTATTTATATCATATATATATATATATATTATATTATTTACATACATATGTGTGTGTGTGTGTGCAATTAATCCACATGAAGGAAGTGTGTAAGAAACGACGCAGTTAATTTAGCCTGACGGTTTCGTCCTCCACCGGGCCTTGACGAAAGAAATTTAATAGGAAGTTTCCACCCAAAGAACAAAAGGAAACCTGTGATAACTGAAAGAATTCAACAAGCGACAATTAAAATTCACAAAACTAGCTAAAAGACAGGTCAACTAGAAATGTCAAAATACATCCTGCCAATCAACAGTCAGCGTCTTTAAAGACAGTTACGCAGGCGATATCTTAATGTAAAGGATGAACAAAATACATTAAAAACATAACCTTCACCGTACAGAATTTAAAAAATAGTTAATTAATAGTAAAGATGATATTCTAAAAATTTAGTACACAATAGAAATAAATAAATAAGGAGAAGCAAAGATCAGGGCCAGCTAATATACATTACATATACGAAACGGTGATTCACGTTGAACTTGATTCCGTCTTCCTGAACACGTGACTCATAACCAAAATAGATCAACAAAGAAGAGCGAAAATAATATATAGAAGATTAAATCGATAGAGTTGTCCATCTGAATAAAAATGCAACGATAAAACTGGTAGTTGTCATAGGCTGCGGCGCCCTTTCCATCCATTTGGAAAACTAATGCTACTAATAATATTTTTTGGCAAATGATTCTTTCACTAATGATCCAAGTTATGGATTTCCTCTTTCAGGGACCCACATGAATAGTTTAGGAAGCAAATTCAGGTATGTAGTCTCACAGACTCTTGCCACTTGTCATGGTGTCATGATTTTTTATTGCTGCCATCTTGTCTCTAGTATCTTGGCTGTGGCCCTTAATACCGCATAATCGTCTCCCCAATTCTTTGTACACAGCTCCCTATCTCACCTAGAGTAACTTTTCATCTAAATGATGAGAAAAAGCAATTTGACATATTCAGAGTAAGGTTATGTGTAGCAATTGTAATATTATGTTCGTCCTTGCTCCATATTTCTTCCATAAACATGAATGATGGTAAAAACTTGATTAGTGAATGTACAGTTTGCAAAAAAAGAAGGTATAAGTAACCTCGGCTGAATTACGTAAACACGGATGCTGGAATGGGAAAACCAGTCCTAGTTAACTAAAAGACGATAGGGTCCACTGAGTACAAAGCACAGTAAAATGAAGCAGGCTAACAAACTAGGGATAAGGAAAATCAAGTAATAACAAGTGATATCAGATGGTTCAGTGAGAATGAAAAGGCAATTCCTACGAGCCTCATACATCTCTTTCTCCTCCCACAACCTGACATGATGAGCGACATCATTTCAAGAATACGGCTCCTCCAATACAAGATTCAAGTGGTGTCAATCCCAAGATGTTGATCGAAAAGAGCAGATGAATTTCCATTCCACCAGTGGCGCCACTGGATAGGAGTGTTGACAGAGAAGTATTAGAAACGGTGTCTGGAAGTCAATAAATCTGACCGAGCTACCAGATTCCCATCCAGAAATGCATTCAGAGCTTTTTGGATGAAGGAATTACCATTTGCGGAAAAGTGTGAATAACAAAGGGTGGCTGTGATTTTGGATTGATTTATTTATGGTCACGAAAACTGGCGTTACAACATCTAGGTTACTGACGCCGATTTTGATTGGGAACATTATATAATACTTTGCATTATTCTATATAATACTTAAGGAAAAAAAGCAGGAAAAGTTATCAACTTCCTAAACGTATTCGAAGGCAATATTAAAATGCATATGAGAAAAAAACAATGCAACACAAATGAAAGACTAGAATTATGGAAAACATAAATAAAAGTAATAACAATTAAACAAATGCATGTACATATGACTGATGTGGAATATGTAAACTTAATGAATGAAGAAAGCAAATAGACTGATACTTGGGAGTGAAAAACTGTTGTTGAAGCAAAAACCATGATGCTATAAATGCTAAATGTCCAGCACCACAGAAAGGGGTAAGCTGAGAGCCTGTGACCATCACCTGGGGCAACTTCCTGCAGTTTCTCAGAACCTGTGGCACTGTCAACTGAGCTTGCACTGTCCTTTCAGACTCAGCCTCCAGAAGGTCAGAGACTTGACCTCTCAGAAACAAGCTCGAGCATCTTAAATGAACGCTAAATATTTATGTGCTTCAAAACAAAAAAGAAATCGCAGTTCCTCATGACACATACTTTGATCATAAAATGACTGCCATCAAAGCCACGCTCTATGTACGAGTAAATAATGTATAAGGAACCATTTCTTTATTAGTATGCAGGCTTACTTTACACGATGCCTGCGTTTACATTCTCCTGTGTCTTAGCATCCAATATAAAGAAAAGCTACTCATTTTATTGCTAAAGGTTGAGTCCACCAATATTGGACACACCACAAGTTGCGCAAAACATGATAAACAACATCTAATATAAATGTGCACTTACATCCCTTGCATATATAGATATTTAGTTCAACAATTTTAGCATGATCTTCAAGCACTGATAAACTCCTCCAATTTGCCTAAAATTTCAAACATGGTGTGGACATCAAATCTCATCTGAGTCACTAAAACACAAAGTACCACTGTAAGAACAGTAACCCCAGACACACTGAAAATACAGTGATAAATAAGCAGACACACACACTATAAATATATATATATATATATATATATATATATATATATATATATATATATTATATATATATATATATATCTAAAAGGTATGGTTAAAAAAGTGAATTGTTAATCT
>NC_087207.1:40674115-40684115 GCF_015104395.2 Macrobrachium nipponense
TTCATGGACACTTTTTTCAGAAAAGAGTGATTTAAATATACTTTTTGGCCTTAAGAAAACGTGAAGACTTGGTAATCTGTAAGCCGGACAAGGGCAAAAGGCGTAGTTTTATTAAATAAAATGATTACATAACTAAAATGGAAAGTAAACTTGCAGATACCACGAAATTCAAACATCATGGTGATCCTAATTTTTTAGATATCTATAAGAGGGAAGATAAGGTTAACAGATTTCTGAGAAAATTAAAGACAGATAACGTCATAGATGAAAATACTTATCAGAAACTGTTTGTTACTGGCTCTGCCTTCAGTATCTTATATGGCCTTCCTAAGGTTCATAAATCCAATATACCAATTAGACCGATTATGGCTGCCTATATTAGTCCATCCTTCTCAATTTCAAAATTTGTTGTGTCCTTATTGAGTGAGCATGTTTCCAGTCAGTATATTTTAAAAAACGGGTTTGAGTTTCAAAATCAAATTATCAACCAAGATGGTGATTTATATATGGGTAGTTTTGATGTGGAATCTTTATTCCACAAATATCCCACTTAACAACGAAACTATTGACATTATCATGAAAAAAAGTGGTGTTTTTCCTGACGAAGAATATATTTTTCATGGTTTTAGTAAATTGCTTTTTAAACAACTTTTAGAACTTGCAGTAAAAAAAAAACAAGACTCTATGTTTATTTTTAACCAAAAACTATAGTCTCCCATGGATGGGGGTGTAGCTATGGGTTCCCCTTATTTATTTTTTTTTTTTTGGGACCCATATTGCTAACTTTTTTATGTCTCATCTGGAACAGAAATTCTTAGAATCTTGTTCTTCAGCTTTTAAACTATGTTTTTATAGAAGGTACGTTGACGATACCTTCGCCCTTTTTAAGCATCAATGGCAGCAGCAGAATTCCTACAGTATATTAATTCACAACACACTAATATCAAGTTTACTATAGAAGAGGAAAGGAAAATTGTCTACCATTCTTAGACATTTGCGTTAACAGAATTGACCATCAATTTAATACAGCTGTCTATAGGAAAAAAACGTATACTGGTCTAGCCAATAATTTTTACAGCTCCTGCCAAAAGAAGAATTTTAACTTAACACTATCTCCACTTTAGTTCATAGAGCCCTGAGTACTCTTCGAGTTGGGACATTTTTCATAGGGAAATAGAATTTTGACTATCTTTTTTTCCTTTCAACAAAATTCATATCCCAAAGAACTTAGTTCAGAAAAATAATTCAACAAAATTTTAACTAAATATCTGAAACCAGTGCCACCGATTGTTGACGTTCCCAAAGAAACTCATGTATGCCTCGATTCCTTATATTTCCAACCTGATAAACTGTCAAAGAAACTTACTCAAATCATTGAAGGTGAAATCCCATGCTTAAAATTAAAATTAGTATCAAATAACCCGAGTAAAACAAATTGGCTCCCTGTTCTGCTTTAAAGATCGTCTGCAGCCTTTTATGAGGTCTAATGTTGTGTATAAATTTACGTGCCCAGGATGTCCTGGTATTTACGTTGGATCTACCAAGAGGCTGTTGCAAATGCGATATTGCAGCCACATGGGGTATAGTTTTAGAACTGGCCAGAGATTAAGTAGACCAGAGCATTCAAATATCAAAAATCATGCCATCAAATGTAAGATCGAAGTCAAGAAACAGCACTTCTCCATTTTAGGTTACAATAAGGACTCTGAATATTTAACAACACTCGAGTCATTATTTATCAAAAGACTTGTTCCCACTCATTGAATAGCGGTAGTTCATCGTCTCCGCTATACCTGGCATAGTCTTCTTTCTGACCTCAATCTCATTTCTAGTCATTCTCTCTCCTCCCTTTCATAGCGAATGGTTGGTGTTTTAGTAGTCGTGTTTTAATGTTCTTATTTCCCTTTTAACTTTTTGCTTTGAATTAATGCTAATTTTTTTTAAATTATAATTTTTTAAATTTAAAACAAATTTTAGATTGTAATTTTTTTTAGTTGTTAATTTTTGCTTTTAGTTAATTTTTTAAAACATGTACTTTTATTTTTAACAGACTGATGATGCCACACAAAGTTCCTTGTGCGAAACGTTTCTTTACGAATAAACCCTTTTAACTCGTCATGTGTCTCGGCTTTCCTGAAGTTATGAATGTATATGGAAGTTCCTGCATATCCTATATATATATATATTATATATATATAAATATATATATATATATATATATATATATATATATATATGTAAATATTAGGGCTGTTGCCTTGTATAATAAGGCGCCCTATGAGGTAATGTTAGACTTGCGATAATCTTACGCTAAGTCGGTTTGTTATGCACTTCCATACTCATTGGAGGTGTTTGGGGCTTTGTAGATCACTTACAAAGTCGGTATTTATCTTCTTTGTTGGTATGACGACGATGTGTTAAACTCATGATGATTCGGCAATGATGTGAGGTTCTAGTAGAAACCACAAAGTACAAAAATACTTATATTCTCTGAGATTACATGGTGAGATCAAGTAGGATTGTACAGGTCTTTCTAATGGACGATAGCTTTATCGCTTCTGCCAATGATGATGGCTAATTCTATTCTACATGATGAAGCTTAGATAAAGATGTACAGGTCTGCCAATGATGATGGCTAACTCTCTTCTGCCTACCATCTCGGTTACAATCATAAAGGAAGCAGACAGTAGCTAGAACATATGAACATACACAAAGATGACATAGTTACAAATCACGTAGGCCGTTTGAATTATAGGTCGCGGTAGTTGTCTCAAGCAGGGAGCTTGGACTAATGTTTTCAAAACAAATGAATGACCACAGATGACAGCATGTCATCTTAGCCTACATATTTTATCGTCTCTGGTCTGATCACATTCCTGCAAGCAATCTGGTTGACCTCTTTGGTTTTAGTCTTTTATATATATGAAATAACATTCCATATTTTTATTATGTAATCACTTACATAAAAGCTCGGTCAGCTACCAAAACCAACCACTGAATATTACTCAGGCTTGACTTGCATTTGACTTATAGGAGTGTGATACAGACACTATGTGAATATATATAGATATATAGAAAATACTTATAAGTAAAAAAATTCATGGTATACACAAATACAGATTCAAAGTAATAAGATATAAGAAACAATATGCTTACAATGATATTCATAAATAATAGTGATCATGTGATATATACTGATACAGTTTTTTCACTTCATCTCTTTAAGATACACATGCTACAGAAATACCAATGTACTCTGATAATCGCATAAAATAAAGATTAACATGATAAAAATCATATTTTAACTGATAAAAAATTTCATATATGAATTGATAAAATTATTAATGTTTATGCTGATTGATTCGTTGATTTTTATGCTAACTGTTATATATCTGCAGTTATTGGTAAGATAAAAGATAACAGATTGATTATAGGTACCTGATTTATTTATTCATATATATATATATATGGTCATATAAATTATGATTAATATATGTGCACTTTAAATAGATTCCTAGTGCATACACCAAAGCAAATATATTTCGATTCTGTTATTTATGATCATTTATATATAGGATACATGATACTTATATATAGGATACATGACCGAGGTTATACTACTTCACATTTAACTAGCGTTTGAAACAACTTTTGTCCATTACACAGTTCCAGAGAACCACCTATAGCCAAATGAAATGGCCAATTCCAAATGGTTAAAACAAGGGGAAAATTTGCCTGGGCGGGGTCCAACGTTCTATTTTGCGCTCATACTTGTTCTCTGCATCCTAAGCCACACGAATACGTTCGCGATAAATAAAATCATCCTCAGCACGAGTCCCTTCGCCAGCAATGTAGAGTTGAATATCCTTCTGGTCGTAATTGTTGGAAGTATGTCCCTTTGTAGTCGATTTCCGACAGCCGCGGAGCATTCCGCATTAAAACGAGATTAACGACAGGATACGGGTGTCGGTCGAAGAAGTCCATGAGAAGCTTATTCACTTATGATGGTGCTTATTCCTTTCACATTGTAGGCGGTTGTTACTTGGCTGCAGTATCCGCAGCGACGATCGATTTTTGAATTGCGATATGAAAACCCTCCGTACTGCAGGATACTGTAACCAGGTTCCATTAATCAGCCTGCAAGTGAACATCATATACGGGAGGGAGAGAGCCATTAAGACAGACTTAACCCACATGAATTCGCTGATATTTTATGGAATTCAAAAGAGTCAGCTGTACAAACTTTTTATCCATGGCATTAACAATGAGTGAACCTATCCAGGTCTATGATGACTGTAAAAATATCCATAATTATAAAAAATAAACAGATATCAATACGAATCCCAAAGAAACCCAAATTCGATATTACTGGTAGTAAGTTACTAGACAAAGAAGTGGAAAACGGAGCTATTTGTAAGATTGCCAGGCATCATAAGAGTCAAAGAGAATATTAATCATGATCCTGTATTTCTCTATGCTAACTGAAATTAAGTTGTGATACAATCTGATCCTATGTGCCCCTAACAAAGGTTTCATATTCAAATTTCTCATGCGCATCCTCTGAGGTTAATTTTTAAAACTTTATTAATAGGCTAGAAATGCAACGAAAGAACCCACTATGTAACCTAGTTTCTATATAAACTTTGGGTTTTTCAAGAAAATGTGACATTTTCCCATGAATGTGATTTACTTGAATTGTAATAGGCTAATGTTGCAAGTAAATTTTTCATATACATGTCTTGATACTTCTAAATGTCCATTTACCAATTTTCATAAGCTGAATTATTGACTCTAATTGTCTATGAGGTTCAGAAAAAAATTAATTCATTTTGTTGTTATAGAAATTCTATTTCCTTATTTGTTTATTAATTTTAAAACGATTTCGATTCTTTAACCAAGCTTGCATTGCAATGCGGATAAGAATAGGTTATGGCTATGTATGTCATCATGACCTATGAACCACTGTGAAGTTCATGAGCTAAGCATTCCTTTCTCCGGCCAAAACCTGCTTTGCTAGCGGTTTATTGAGGTTAAAAGGAACAATGCTGATACGGCAAATGCGACAGGCACCTTCTAGACTGATGACGTTGTCACCAGCTTAAGAGTTACGTTACTTACTGTCAAAAGATACGATTTTAGTATTTTCAAATGATTTTTTTTTTTAATTCTCCACATGAGAAGAATGTCTGAAAAAAAAACACAGTACCAAAATTAAACAATATATAGTTTCATGTTGGAAATCTGCATGATTGTAAATAAATGTAATTATGTTAAATTAGATATTCCTTACTCAAACTAATGAAAAGGGTTTCCATACAAATTTATATATACTATTTTTCCCTGTATAAGATTCATATAGGATTATTCCACCATATATACATTTTCACTTCTAGACTTCCTGACTTTAAATCTATTTATTTTATTTTATTTATTTTATTTTTTTATTTTTTTTTTTCATTGACTACGAAATAAATAAATCACCGGGACAGACAATATGTCAGTAGGTTTTGACATGTGTTTGAACTTTTAGCTTATTTGTCATTACTAAAGCGTTAAGTTAGAGCTCAAATCTTACGCATATATATTTGGTTATATTAATTAACCAATGGTTACGTTTTTGCTTATTGATTTTATCGTGATTCCTTTTTTGTTATAATTGTAACCCTTCCGACTTCTTACGGAGTGTAGTATATCGACTCCACTTGTATCCATATTTTATTTTATTTTTTATATTATTTATTTATTTATAATTTTTTTTATTATATATATATTTGATAATTTAATGGTTGGCTTGAATATGTGGAAAAGTGTTTTAGCGGCGTACCGTATAAGGCTACTTGCGGTATCAATTCTACAGATACAAGATATGAATGATAAAGGTATTTAAAACCGTGAGAACCGCTATAATCCAGTTCGGATCCAATATCACGAATGTAACTCGTAAGAAATTGACCCTTTTTATTTATCCGTTATTCTACCAAACCGATTGACTCTGGGTGATAAAATATGGTATTGGTTTTCCTAATAGGAAAGGAATTCACACAAACGAGTTAAGGAGATTATTATTGATTTACACCACCCGAGTCAGATTATCATGTGTTGAATTCCATGTTTACTGATTTAGCACTCATAAATATTCCTAGCGCACTCAATTGCGGTGTTTTTTTTTTAGTGCTATTAATTCTATATAACGTGTCAAGGAATTATTAACACTAAGAAGTGTTTATTTCCTCTGTCAGACTCGTAAACTCTGTTAATGATTCTACGTGTATTCTTTCAAGGACTGATTTGGCACGTGATAGGACCCTTAAACTGACAGGTGTCTTAGTGTGTCCCTTGTTTTCATGACACGTGTTACAATCAGTTATGTGCTTTTTATATCTGTAAGCATTGTAGGCCAGTAAAACAGTGATTTGGCTTTCTGTGACATAATAGGGAAACCCTGGATGACGGAATGCAACCAGTTTAGGACGATTGGTATGAAAGAGATTATTACCACTACCTGGTCGTTAGTCACCTGCTGTGTTCTTTGGGTTTTCCTCGTCACGGACCTACATATAATTATTACATTTGATTACTAATTCTGATACACATACTTTAAATATACTTTTGCTTTAGGGTTTCTGTTCGAAGTATTTATTGTTTTTGCTTAGCTGCGGACCCTTGTTTCCGTTCGAAGTGTTTTATTGTTTGCTTAGCTGCTGACCCTGTTTCCGTTCGAAGTGTTTATTGTTTTGCTTATTGCTGCTGACTCTTGCTTTGTTCAGTTTGTAACAGTTCGGCGCTCCAACCCAAATATTCAATGCTCGCGATCTCTTCGGTTAAGGATTTTCTTGTTTATATATGGTTTTAACAATAGGCACGGATATTTCTATATCTTTTAGTCCAATTATTGGTCCTTTGCAGTAGGGTGCGGGATTGCGGGATAATGCGTCAGCTATGATATTTGCTTTCCCAGGTAGATATCTTAACTTGGCTCCAAAACCTGAATGATCATATGTCACCGAATTCCTTTGGGGCTGTGATTAAAGCCTTTGAAAAACTCGGTAAGTGACTTATGGTCAGTAAGGACTTTAACAGGATAGCCGTAGATTATGAATTTAAAAATGTACTAGTGAGTAAAGATACCTAGCCCTTCCTTGCCTATTACTGCAGTATTTACTTTCAGAGGGCTTTAGTTTACATGAATAAAAAGCTATAGGAATGAACTGTTTATTATATTGTCTGAACGTAAGCTACCCCTCTTGACCCCTTGCTCTGAGGCGTCTGTTGCAATAAAAAAAACAAAAAAAAATTCCTTATTTAGATCATGGGATTTGTTTTTTAAGTTAGGTGAGCTGCATTATTCCGCTTTTAAGATATCGAACATGTTGATGCTTTTCAGACCATAATAAATCTTCGCCCTTCTTCGTAAGATCCGTTAAAGGAGCTGTGATGATTGAAGAGTTACATATTTACATACGATTGTAATACCCACTACAGCGCAAAAGTGCTGTATCCCTTTTTTTTTTATGTTAATAGGTACCGGAAGTTATGAATAGCCGACACCTTACCATGGACTACTTTAAGACCTTGACTAGACACATAAAACGTAAATAAACATGTTCGTTTTTAAAAAACTCACATTTAGATATTTTACTCTGAGATTATTTGTCTCTGTCTCTGTAGCACTAACTCTAGTTTATGAATGTACTTTCTATGGTATTTAGAAAAGATTATAAGACCAACCATAAAGCATGTAGGGTATCCCCTAAAAGTCTCCAAACACTATATTGTAATTGGGGCGCAACGTAAGCCGGAGGCATACGTAAAAATTGATAATGTCCCCGAGTTTGTGCTGAAACGGTGTATGAAGTACAATCACTTAGGTAATGGTATCTGATAAAAGCCTTTAAGTAAGTCCAATCTGGGTGAAAAATTTATTCTAACCTAACAGAGATAAGATGTCGTCGGTACATGGCATGGAAACTATCGGGAGTCGTTTCCTTGTTTAAGCGACAGAAGTCTTTGCAGATACGCCAAGTCCTGATCTTTTATGGCATGACGTTTGAGGGAAAATTATATGGGCTTATTTGATTTCCTAATGACTCCAATTACTAAAATTTTTTCAACTTCGTCATTTATCTCTATTTTGAAATTTCATTGAGTCTATACGAAGGTACGTATATAGCTTTATGTTTGTCCTTAGACCGTATTTTGTGTTAAATTACATCCGTTTTCCCCAGAGTTCACTCGCTAGTGGAGAAACTTCCTGGTATTCAGATCAAAAAGATAAAACAAAAAAAATTTCTGCTGAATACCTCTGCTTGAATGACTTTACGGATATTACTTTAGATAGAGTATAAGAGAGATTCATCTACGACTGGTTGGGCGGGATTAAAAATTAGTAACATAAAAAAATGCGATATTTATAACTTCCGTATCCACGAATATGTATAGTTTGTGGATCACTAGATTTAACTTGTTGCTGTGAAGTCAAACCGTGTATATAGGGCTTTGTTCACGGAAAATCGTTATATTTACCAGAGTGTCGGGAAGGATTAAAATTTCATTTCCAGCAAAGTCTTTTTACACGCACTAAGACATTCAAGGGTGCATGCGTCTCGAGATTTTGCGTGCAAACTGCGACTGCGGTTGTGGGAGAATTCTGTTGGGTCATTTGAACAATGTTACGATTTATGAGACAAATGTGTAGTTCCTCTATATAAGTTATTATTTGATTAACTGTCTCTTTTTTTTGTTCAAAACGGATTTTAATATGTTTGAAGGTTTATAGAATTTTCCTTTGATAAACACGCCTTATTTTGCAGGAGGTAAGATAATATTTTGTATACCCCTAGATGGATATCTTACAATTACACTAGATACAGATCAATGTTTTTTATAACTATAGAGGTATCTGTAAGCGCTCGCTTATCCGGACTTCTCATTAGGGAAGTTCGAACAACAGACGGTGAGTCCGTAAATACAGGATATTACGTGTACTAAAGGAATAAACAAGATATTCTAATTTTTTACGGCGCTTACAGTCGGGCTTAATCCACCACTACTTTTAATAACTTATGTATTAAAAAACGAAAACCTGCTCTGATTACTTGATATGGTCGTGTGATTCATAGAAATTCCTTTTTAATTCAAAAGGTATTGGCATAAAAATAAAAGGTATGGCATAAATGATCCAACATCGCTTTCCTTTCTGCTGAAGTCGCTTATGTGGAATGTGCTTTGCTTGCTACACGGCAGATCTGACTGACCCTGACCGTTGACTAGGTGACACAGTAACCAAGTTCGCTTAAGCATAATTTGTTTGTTTTTGTGTTTTAGGGCTACTGTTTACCATCGGCAACGTATTGTGTTTTTTAGCATTATGTTGCTGGTTACGTATAAAGCAAACGAATGTATGAATGACTTGAACTATACAGGAACTGAGCGATTACTATTAAGACAAGTTATCTCTACTGCATTCAATATTAACTGTTTGTACTTGCCGTTGTTTACTTCATTCTTTGCTAAAATTTGAAATAGTGAGGGATCATGGTCAGCGCATTTAGCCTAATGAAGTTTTTTATCGACATGTTTTATTCCTTGCAATCCAGCCGTATTTTTTAAAGTTGAGTCATTGAGGTTCGATATTTTAAGCATATAACTAAAAAAAACTCAGGCTAAAACTGCGATTGGGACTTTGCACAGGAGTCTTTATTGTCCTGACCCGAAATAGTGTTACCTCTAATTTATCCAGATTTGTACGGGTATTCCACTTGTTTTGTGTGTGTTTTCTTATCACTACTGTGCCTAACGACCTATCCATGCATCTGTATAAATACAGACGTCCACTGCGTAAATGCATATTCACTGTTTAATATGATTTGTTACGTAAAGAATTAATAATCACCCAAAATGATAAAATTAACACAGTATATGATTATGATATTTCAGTAGAACTTCTGGAAAACAGAAAACTCAAAGATAGAAACTTGCAGTAGCGACATCTCAATGATGT
>NC_087207.1:40689115-40771615 GCF_015104395.2 Macrobrachium nipponense
TGCTCTTCTAGCGATTGGATAATTTAAATAAATGCTGGGTAGACGAGGGGGGTCAATAAACGTAATAATATATATATATATATATATATATATATATATATATATACTATATATATATATATATATATATATATATATATAGAGAGAGAGAGAGAGAGAGAGAGAGAGAGAGAGAGAGAGAGAGAGAGAGAGAGATGTTTTTTTTCATGATACTTATCTCACCAGCTAGAAGATTTAAATCTGATCCCGTTTGGAGGCAGACCTGTTTAGGCAAATTCCATCAAACTCACTGTTCTTCCGTAAAACCTGACTTGTGAATTATGAACCTGACTTCAAGTTAATTCTGATGTTTTGCACTTGTGATGGAGTGTGGTATAATTCTATCAATCGTATTTAAAAATTCGAAAGGTAGCACCTTCTGGAGACATCCAAGCTAAGGAGATGTTTCTGAAATTAAGTTGAATCTAAACCAAGGATGATCTTTTCGTGCAAAAAGCTTCCACACCATCAATACTTTCTTTTACCCGGACAGAAACATCATGAACAATGCATTGATCTCCGTATCCACCATTGGCCATCATGCACTTTGCAACTCTTGTTCTACCACATCTAGATCAACTGTCAGTTATGTCAGATTTTATCGCACCATCATCCATTGCACACAAGCCCTGCTGATAACTTACATGAGTTGATTATTTCCATTTCTCCAATATTTTTACAGGTATTCATGGTTTCCATTTATATCAACACCTAGATTTAATGTTCCTGACATTTACTGTTGCCCTTTTTCCATCTACAAGCACTTGTAATTCCCTGCACCTTCTCTTCAGAATTACCAATTAATATTGCACCATCTGGAAATGGTGCAATATTAATTGGTGCAACACACTACATTCACACCATCTCTCCACATACCACATACGAGTATTTGTAACTATATTAGTTATTTCCTTAATGCCTGTCATTATTTCGTCTATAAACTATTAAATAGCCTAGGTCAGGTAACACATACCTTAGAACTACTTCCACGCCTGCAAAGTTACCCATTTACTATCTGCAAATTCAATCACAAGTGTCGATTTCATCATTCATCCTTAACACCCCAACAACGTCTCAACCAACATAACGATTATTATGTATGTTGATCGGTGAGTGTGTGTGTGTTTTTTGTATAATTTCCCCTTCATTAAATGTGAATTATGACATAAACGTTCCTTTTCCAGGCATACTCACATAAATTATCATTATTTTTTTTTTTTTTTTGCTCTTGAATGCCCATTTCCGTCCCTGATTTAGGACAAAATATGACTGCATTGTCATATGGAAAAGTTGGATAATTATGTGATTTCTATTTTTAACTTTTATTTTTTCTGTGAACTTTGTTGGTAACTGACTGATTAAACCCGGGATTAGTTCATCTACAATACAATCCTGATATGGCTTTGCTCATATGTGATGGTAGATGCTGCCCTCTCCTCTCCGCATTTCTGTTTTGATGTCTGGTGAAATATGTTTTCAACTAGAACTTTTATATTGATTTTGGACTCTGCATAGGCGATAATAAAAGTGCCTACTATCTGACAATAATAATTATTTCTGTTTTTTTCTATTTCTATTTAGTGCTAATTTGACGTTGTATGTGAATTGTCTGATGTGATGAATGGGAAATAAAAAATAAAATATAGAAGAAATATTATGTCGCAATGTTGGGCAAGTGGGTCGTTAGGAAAAGACTTTACACTAACGTTCAAACTAAATACTAATTTACGCGAATGGTAAAATGTTCTATAATAGTAATTTATCTCGTTGCATTTTAATTTTCATTACTTGTAGCCATTTAGCCACTGATATGCCTTGCAACTTCATTCAATTAATCACTGTTTAGAATCTCGCTATGGACATGAGATATCTGATGTAAATGACTACGGGTCTCATTGATCCGGATATGAACGTTCCTTATTTAGCATATAATATAGGTAAATTAAACTGCATTAGAGTGCTTATAAATACAATGACAGAAATATGTTGGTACGCAGAACCACGAAGAAAAAAAAAACTGTTAATGACTCAAATGAACCTCCTTAAGACATTGGAGTAACTTGTTGTTCTTCTTGGAAATAAAATCTTTTATTTTCCCACACCAGGTATGGTATTTATCTTTTGGAGGAAACTGCATTCGCTCTTGCAATCATATCACTCTTTACATTTAAATATTTCATCGACGTTAGCTTCAGCCGCCTATAAACATTTGCTAGAACTTAATTTTTAAGCACTCTACTCGTACAAGCTTTCCAGTACAACAATAATCTCTTGTTTGCATATGAAGATGTTTCCTTTAAACGGAACACTGAAGTCTCATACGTTTTTACTCAATTTTAAAGTTCATCGGCTTTAAAGAAATACAAAATCTTACGTAAGTATAATGGTTCAGCAGCTTTAAAACTAATATCTAGGATCTATCTCATTCTCTCCCACAATTTTTATGTATTTACCTTCAGTCTAGTTCTTTGGAAATATATGCTAAAGAACAAGGGCTTATCTAATTCTTTTCTCTGTCACGACGTTTCTACTAGGAAGTTCCGAAATAAATCTGCCTCGTCATTTCGGTTTGTTTCAGACCCAATGTTTATGGAAGTTGTTATAATTCGTTATAGCCAAATTATTACCGGTACTGCATATTCTGGCGGCGGAGACCTAGTCATTGCGTGGAAGAAAAACCTTGGTTAAAATTCGTTTTTTTTTTTTATTGATTTTCTTTGCACTGCTGCCTCTATAGCTTATTGCTGACTTTTCAGATATCTTCTGATTTTTATGACTTTTGTCTTTGTGCTGAATTATCTAATTCTTATCTTTCGTATTTCAGTAACATTTTAAACGTTTTTCGCAATTAGCTACTAATTTAGAAAGACACGTTTTTTGTCTTTAATAAGAACTCAACTTCCTGTTTTCATTTGAGGAATGACTATTAGTGCGCAGCAAGCAAGAGACATCAACTTTAATATTTTGTTGCTTTTTCTTCCAGAGAGTTGATGAAAATTCATTAATTTACCTTGAATTATCTGAACGTATGCAGTTTTTAAGGTATTTGATGTAATTGATTGTTTTCTAACAAAAATATTTAAATCGCATAAGTGATAGCTATACTCTATTGTAAGATTTTTGTAAAATATGACGGAGTTGATAAGTATAGTGTGAGGTACGGGAACTCTCCTCATTTACTACATTCAATGATGTGGTATTGCTCTATTTATCCTTTTAAGAGCCAATTTTGTCTCTGTATGAAGTAGTGGAAAAACTTTTTTCACGGTTCATTTCACGTGATGTAGATTTCTCAAATTCTTCTACGAGGAATCATAAAGGTTCGGTGCTGATCTGTTGTTACACGTAATGCATGAAGATGAACTTCATCCTACCGATTTGTTCATTCGTTGTTTTAAGAAAAAAGCGTCTTATGGTTAGTATGGATCCTTGCCCTTGAGGCAGCCATAAGCCCGGTTGCAATGTTTGCTTTATAGTATTGATGTTGTTAGTTCGTATATAGAAGTATGTTTTTTTTATTTGTTATTGTATCCTAAAGTAAGCTATTTATTATAGTGACAAAAGCCCAAAAGAAATTACCAATTTATTATTCAGCACTATTAATCTTGTAAAGAGTTTTCTCTATCTTTCTGATAGCGGCTTTCTTGTTGCTGCTTAGACTGGCGAGCAACACACCAAAGGGCATGGTAAAATTCGGTTGAGTCGTTTGATTTATTATTGCTTATACAATTCTCTCTCTCTCTCTCTCTCTCTCTCTCTCTCTCTCTCTCTCTCTCTCTCTCCAACGCGACGTTCCCTCCTGATCTACAGGACATTATCAAGCGATAACTCATACGGCAGGCGTTTACGAGTCTTGCAGACCTTCTCAGGCGGGGGGTATCACAACCGGGAGCCTCTTGATTGGCTTCTACCTGAGTGACGTCACCCCTGGTATTATTCTCATGTCTGGTGTTTGTTTC
Organism: Macrobrachium nipponense; assembly: GCF_015104395.2. Taxonomy (NCBI): domain Eukaryota; kingdom Metazoa; phylum Arthropoda; class Malacostraca; order Decapoda; family Palaemonidae; genus Macrobrachium; species Macrobrachium nipponense. The sequence goes on from NC_087207.1 coordinate 40,693,114, forward strand.
ATGGGCGCTGGTACCTTCGTTGGGGGGGAGGGGTGTGGTCCTCCTCTCACACGTCGGTATCAGGAACTCTTCTTAGGTGGTATTAAGGGGAGACTTTTGTCGAGGATAAGCAAGCGCTTTTAGGAGAAGCAGACGTCGTGGGTCAGGTGATCTCCCGATGATCTTAATATTCCTGAAGATGTCTCTCGTGATGTTTTCTGGTGTTACTGCAAGGGCGTGCTGCCTAATGGCATCCTTGGGCGGGACATACGTATCAGTAGATAACGTTGGACTGCTTTAGGGGGTCTCCTACGGGCGGGGAGGGGTTGTTCTTCATCAGGATGGTCCTTTGTACGCCCGATTCTTGTAAAAAATAATGAACAAAAGCCTCCCCTTAATACCACCCAAGAAGCGTTCCTGATACCGACATGTGTGAGGAGGACCACACCCCACCCCCCTAACGAAGGTACCAGCGCGCATGAAACAAACACCGGACATGAGAATAATACCAGGGGGTGACGTCACTCAGGTAGAAGCCAATCAAGACGCTCCCGGTGATACCCCCCGGCCTGAGAAGGTCAGCAAGACTCGTAAACGCCTGCCGTATGAGTCACCTTCCCAGGAACCAATGAAAACCCGACCTGCCGGAGAAGTGCTCTAACCGTACTCAAGAACCCGCAACATCACGATATAAGTAGAAGGACTCGCCACTGCATTACGGGCTGCTCTGTGAGCAAGAGCCCGTGCTGACACAAGGTCAGCTTAATCAAAAACAACAACAACCACTGGAATTCAGTCCCTCAGCAGTTATCGCTTGATAATGTCCTGTAGATCAGGAGGAAACGTCACGTTGGAGAGGAGAGAGAGAGAGAGAGAGAGGAGAGAGAGAGAGAGAATTGTATAAGCAATAATAAATCAAATGACTTAACCAAACCGAATTTTACCATGCCCTTTGATGCGTTGCTCGCCAGTCTAAGCAACAACGAGAAAGCCGTCATCAGAAAGATAGAGAAGACTCTTTACAAGACTTAATAGGTGCTGAAGCAGCAGTCATTTTTAACAAAACATGCTTACGAGAGGTCTCCTTCCGAAATGTTATTATTATTATTATTATTATTATTATTATTATTATTATTATTATTATTAATTATTATTATTATTATTATTATTATTATTATTATTATTATTTTTATTATTATTATTATATGTGGGTAGGAGACCCTCTTTCAAACAGGTATTATTGAAAGTGATTGCTGCGTCATCTGCATTCAGGTTATATCGAGTTTTCTCTATTTTTCTAGTAACTGATTATCTTGATTACTGCATTGCGCCAGTAACTCTCCGATACCTGTCATTTCTGGAGAGGGAAATAGTCGTAGATCGGGATATAATACTGATGCATACAAGGGTCGTCCGGTAACTGAAATCTAGGGATCGTGGTCCATGGAGTTTTCTCAGGTCGGTATAGTTGATTATTATCAACTACTACAAGTGTGTTAGGCCATCGTTTTCCTCAGGTACCACTGAGCATGTTCACGGGAAAGGGCGGGAGTAGACTGGTGTTCATGTGGGGTCCTACTCTTTATATATATGATGGTACAATGTCAGCTATGACTGGAGCAGTGCAGTAACCAAGCAAAGTCAGTTATTAGAAAAATAAAGAAAACTCTATAGAACCTGAATGCAGCTGATGCGGTTATCACTTTCAACATTATTATTATTATTATATCATTTAACCCTTAAACGCCGAAGCGGTAAAAAAAAAATTAAAAAAAAATTTGTCTCCCGTGTGCCGGAGGTGTTTCAGAGTTAGCGCGGAAGCAGAAAAAATATATTTTTTTCAAAAAAATCACAGCGTGCTTAGTTTTCAAGATTATGAGTTCATTTTTGGCTCCTTTTTTTGTCATTGGCTGAAGTTTAGTATGCAACCATCAGAAATGACAAAAATTATTCATTATCAATATAAATAATGCGATATATGATAGCGCAAAACGAAATTTCATATATAATGGTATTCAAATCGCGCTGTGCGCAAAACGGTAAAGGTAACAAGTTACTTTTTTTTCGTTGTAATGTACACTAAATTGCGACCGTTTTTGGTATATAACACATTGTAAAACGATAAAAGTAACACAGAAAAAGAAAATATTATCACAAAATAATGCATGATTCGTAACGGGCGGATGTAAAACAAATATTTTTTCAAAAATTCACCATAAATCTAAATATTGTACTAGAGACTTCCAATTTCTTTCAAAATTAAGACAAATGATTGAATATTACTATACTGTAAGGCGTATTAGCTTACAATTGCAGTTTTCGACCATATCTGACGAGTTAAAGTTGACCGAATGTTGAATTTTTTTATATATTTACTTTATGCAATTATTTCGGAAATAAGAAAAGCTACAACCTTCAAATATTTTTAGTTTTTTTAGTTTTATTCTACATGCAATTGAGCACATTTTTCATATATAAAAACTCTATGAAATGCCTAATATGAAATGGAGCAAATATTCCGAGAATGGGACGTACGCATTTCGGAGATTTGTGGTGGGAATCCTCGCTCGGAGGGAAGGAAAGTTTTTTTTTTTTTTAATTCACCATAAATCTAAATATGGTGCTAGAGACTTCGAATTTGTTTCAAGATGAAGATAAATGACTGAATATTACTAGACTGTAAGAGTTTTAGCTTTCAATTGCGTTTTCGACCATTTCGGTAGAGTCAAAGTTGACCGAACGTGGTTTTTTTTCTATTTATCGTGATTTATATGCAAATATTTCAAAAATGAGAAAAGCTACAACTTAACTTAATTATTTGTGTTGTATTCTACATGAAATTGCGCACATTTTCATATATAAAACTTTATGTAACGGCTAATTTAAAATGGGTGCAAACATTACCACAATCGCACGTATGATTTTTTCGGAAGAGTTACCTCATGTGATGCTAGAGACTTCCAATTTGTTACAAAATGAAGGTAAATGCTTGAATATTACTAGATATAAGCATTTAGCTTACAATTGCGTTTTTTCGACCATTTCGGTTGAAAATTTGTCACTTATCATTTTTTATATGAAAATATTTCAAAATTGATAAAAGCTACAACCATGGGTTGTTTTTAGTTGTATTGTGCATGAAATTGCGCACATTTTCATATATAAAACTTTATATAACGGCTAATTTTAAAATGGTGCAAACATTACCACAATCGCATGTATGATTTTTTTTGGAAGAGTTACCACGTGGACGTAAGGAAAAAGTTTTTTCATAAATTCACCAAAAATCGAAATATTGTGCTAGAGACTTCCAATTAGTTGCAAAATTAAGGTAAATAGTTGAATATTACTAAAATATAAGAGTTTTAGCTTACATTGCGTTTTTCGACCATTTCGGTAGAGTCAAAGTGACCGAAGGTTGAAATTTTGGCACTTATCGTTATTTATATGAAAATATCTCAAAACTGATAAAAGCTACAATCATGAGTATTTTTTTTTTGTATTCTACATAAACATGCACACATTTTCATATATAATACTCCATGTAACGGCTAATTTAAAATGGTACAAAAAATATGTCAAAGTGGTGAAATAATTTCCGAGATGTGTCACAGATACTTTTTAGTGCGGCAAGAAAGAAATTCGCGCTTGCGCGCCTGCGTAACGATTGTAAACAAAACACATCTTGATCCGTGAACTCCCAGCATCCCCCAAGGCGCGTGATTCAAAGTTTTAGGCTGGTAGGCCTATAAGTATTTTTCCGCGAATTTTTAAAAAAACTTTTTTGAGTCGACGTATGGTACGTCCATTCGGCATACGGGAGACATTTTGACTCGATGTTTAGTACATCCATTCGGGGTTTAAGGGTTAAGACAAACTACTGGAAAGACACGAATGGCGGAATTTCACAGTGGCCCTTTGCATCGCATGGCTTTGGAAGCGTTGATGATGATGACGATGATGCTGATGAGGTTGATTATGATGACGACAGTCATTATAAGCAAACTCTTTGATTAAGCCAATGACTACGAACTTACATAAACAGCCCCAACTAATTTGCATAGTGAGAAGTGGACTCCATTTTCTAAACAAGATTAGTTCAACCGAAACTAAGAGACAGAATGATAACAATGAAAGAGCACTTGAAAAAGTACGAAACAATAAAAAGAAATGTTACAAACTATGCAGGTCTAAAAGTAATTTAGAGTTCGACCTAGGAAAACTATTGATAATGGTGGTATGTTGAATAACAACGATAGTATGAAACTAAAGATGATTTGACAGAACAAAAATAGGTTTTCAATTTGGATTATTATTCTTGCAAACCCGACGACGAAACAAAGATTCTGTTTAAATAGGTTGGTGATAAATGATAGTTTCCAGTTCAGACTAAAACCGTAAAGGTATCCATTGACTACCATTGTGTTACATTTCGAAACTGCAATATTCGCTGGATATGTTCTCTTTCATACGTTTGTTTGGCTGTGTTTGGTAAATTGGTGGTTTGCCATGAGTTTTTTTTTTATTATGGTGTCTGGTTAAGTGAATGTTTATTATGTTGTTTGGTTATGTGCTCTTTGAATATGTCGGCAGGGTGTGCGTTCTTTTGTCATGTTGGTTAGTTATGCTTTTACTAGAGTGTTAATTGGCTACTTGCATACATATGCTGTTTAGCTTAATACTTTTGTATTAAGTTGGATTGTCATGTATTCATAAATTATGTTGGCTACTTAGTTGCCCATTATTAATGTGATGTATTTTAATATAAATATTCTTATTTCTTCTGCATAAGACGGTATTCTGTTTCTCATGACAAGCAAGTCCAATATTTGCACAGCTGAAACGACATATTGAACAATATGGCTGAGATACTCATTTGTACCAAAAGATTTTTAAGTTACTGAAGACCCGTTTCTTAATAAAAAAAGCAAAAAACAAATATATATATATATAATATATATATATATATATATATATATATATATATATATATATATATATATATATATATATATATGTGTGTGTGTGTATATATATATATATGTTGTCTGATTATGCCATGAAAAAATTTGTTAAGTAATTTTTCATTTTTATGTCAATTTTACACAATTTAAACTTCCCTGACTGTATATAGAGCCAATATCAAGTATTATGTTGGGATATGAAAGAGAATCTTCTAAGCTACGTGTTTTCAAAACATAAGGCTTACATTATTTCTAAGTATTTCCCATTAAAAGTCTGCCTTTTATGAAGAATAAACATCTGCACAATGGAATATATGAGATAATCTATAATTAAAAATATATAGATAATATTCAGAAATAGTAATTAGTTGAAAATTCATCACGGATGAGACCAATAAATGGTATCAGACCTCTGCTTTATGTTAAAATCCGAACAAAATGTAAGCATAGGGGATTTTCAATGAAGGTAAGTGTATTTTAAAAGTAAGTTCAATTATGACAATTATGACAATGTACTTTTTAGTTTAGCATTGAATGAGTTAGGATAAAGTATGTATTGACTTGTAACTTCTCTCTCTGTGCAATTCGAAACATTTGTCTTTTTCGCTTAGTAATACTAATTCATGTCAAGGGTAGCAGATTTTGCAATCAAACTGTATTTATCTTGGATCAGTCCGGTCACAATATCGCGGATTTCTCAGAGAGCTTTGAAAAAATGAATGATTAAACTGTCTGGTAACTTGATTGCATTGATGTGTGAAATAGATTCGTGATTGCTTCGTCTTTTAACCTGTTTTGAATACTGTAATGCGGCAAATATAAAATAGCTTAACAGTCTAATAGAATCAATAATGAGAATGTCGATCGATTCAAGTTGAGTTTAATATTGTTGTATTCGTTTAGTTGATTATTTGCTTTTAATCTGTAAGGCTTAAATGACTCTTACTGGTCTCATTATGGTACATTACTCCGCATCATAGTTTCTTGAGGCCTGTTTTTGGTGTTTAAGATATGGATTTTGGGATGAGGTCGCAAACCCAATGTCATTCAAGCTTGGTTTACAGATACCACTGGATTTATCTAACCTTTGAATTCCCGTAGGGGGTTGTGCCGTCAGTGCATCTCACACGGTGAACTGTAGGCATTATTAAAGGTTCTTTGCAGCTTCCTTTCGGACCCTAGCTGCAACCCCTTTCATTCCTATTTACCTTACCTCCATTTACATTCTCTTTCTTCATCTTACTTTACACTGTTTCATAGTGCAATTTCGAGGTTTTCCTCCTGTAAACACCTTTAAAACCTTTTTAATCTCAATTTCCCTTTCAGCACTGAATGCCTTCATAGGTCCCAGTGCTTGGTCATTTGCCAAAGTTTTATATTCCATTCCATTCTAACCTTTGATGTTGCCTTTCCTTATTAAGAACGCGAGAACATAACTGTGTTGGGGTTTTCGTTTTTTTTTATATATAATTTCTTGCAATAGAATGTTGGATACCGTACTAATCTCATATAGTCACATTAACCTAAGCAAGCTGTTTTTCAACATAGGTGTAAAACTCTTGATTTAAAATGTAATGTAATCGCGTATCTCAGAGTTTTCACGATTCCTCGACTTCTCTGTTATTTTTATACATAATATGTATGAAAGTGAGAGACTTCTGATTCGTAATTAATCCTAGCAAAAGCCATACAAGATGACAGTTACAGAGAGAGGGAGGGGAGAGAGAATTTGGCTTTGACTTTACTAGCTTATTAATGCATTTTTGATTAATCAAAATCAGTTGTGTAACGGCATGTTAATATGGCTACAGAAACCATTAATTTCTTTTGGTATTATAGCCTAAACCTCAAGGGAGATGGCCTGTAACTCCAATCCTCTTCGCGAAGCTAATGCCAGTAGGAACAGTCAAGCCTCGGTCCGAAGAAGTCTTAATAGGCTCATATGGGGACTTTGTCAAAATGAAAGGGCTTTGGTGATGCCCCACCATACTGGAGATTTCAAATCTCAGGGAGAGGACCCTTTCTTAAAATGTTTCATCGAGTCAGATAATTCCCAAGACATAGACAAGTCAATGCTTCTTGTTTTAAACACTGTAGACAGGGCGTCTCTTTAGCCCTTAATCGCTGAAACGGAGAGATTCATCTTTCGTCTTAGGTAAATGAGGAAATCTGCTACATCCTTTACTGCTGTTTTTAGGGGATATATCTTCCTCTCAACCAACCCAGAAAAATTCCCTTTTCCACTTCCCCTGTTATAGGTTGAGAGAAGAATGTGCCAACTTTCATTGCGTTTCCATTCCCTTCAGCTCCCTGTCACTCTCGTACCTCGGCTTCCCGTTTCCATCTGTCGAGATCTAAAATCGTATACAGCTCATTATTCATCTACAGATTTTAGGGGCTTAACATAAGAAACTTTAGTACGATTAAACAGTATCAAATTTCTATGCACGTGAGATTTTGTATTACAAATAAATAAAAAAGGGCCAAATGAATGACGACATCATAATCTCTCGCAGTTACCATTTCTTTTTCTGTGCAATTTACCTTCTGCCGTAGACAGATGTATCTAGTATATGAGAGAGAGAGAGAGAGAGAGAGAGAGAGAGAGTAGATGAGAGAGGAGAGAGAGAGAGAGATTCAGATTTCCTATTTAAAAGCTGGCATGTACTTTCATCATATCTTGTAGTTATTTCTTGGTACTGAGCCTCGTCCTTCAAGAGAGAAAAAAATACCGACATGAAAATAAAAAAATGTAAGATACATAAAAAAGGGAAAAGAAAAAAGAAGAAGAGAGAATATGAAGCGATGTGCCATTTAGATGGAAACATCCCGGTAACGAGACGCGAGATTGATGCATCGGAAAGCTCCACGGGCGCTCCCCGGGGCGGGGACTTGAAAAGAGATCCTTATTTAAGCGCATGAGCGGCTGAAAACTAATCTCATGTAAATATGTAAATGTGAAACATTAAATATGATGTAAAGTTTGCTCCGAAACAAAGGACGCCTCTAGAGTGGAAAATCATCGGTTGCCTTGGGAAGATTCACAGTTTTTTTTTTTTTCTATTGAAAAAGTTAACTGTAAGAAAAATGCAAAATAAGCGATTGCCGAATGTCCATATCTTGACCCCAAAAATTCTGTCACAATATCGACTCCATACATTATTCCATGGCGTTCCTTTTTGATTTTACAGTAGTTACAGTAATTTTTCTTGAGTTTTTTATTGCATTTATATTCCATCTAGTACGTCATTTGATGCAGCTATCCTTACAAAGTTTTAATGAAGTCATCCATTCTTCACTATGTTGGTCAAAGATTCTGCCATACTTGCCTAGTTGTGTAACTTTCCGCCACACTGGTGTAGTTGTGTAACTTTCTGTATTCTCATCAGCTGACCTTCAATCCCTCGACATGATTTTCCCGTATTCTGTATGGGTTATCATCACGCTTTTGAACGTTGGTGCGGAATTCATTAATCCAAACGACATCCTCTTGAATTAGTAATATCCACTTGAAACTATGAATGCCGTCTTCTCTGGTGGTGTTTTTTCCATTTGGATCTGCCAATATACTTTATTCAAGTCCACCTTTGTAAAACATCTATCATTGTGAAGTCTACCACCATATTTTCGGGATTTCCATGGGTTTGTTGTCAAACTGAATTATAGCATTGAGTCAACATTAGTCCACACAAGCTGTTTGATCCAACCTTCTTCCATACCATCACTGTTAGCGAACAATGTACATATGCACACAAGTTGACCTTTCAGCGATTGTCAGCTCAAGAATCTCTTAAAGTTTTGTAGTGGCATACAATAAAGGATACATTTTTACTCTAACTGGCTGCTATATTATTATTATTCTGAAGCTGAGACATTCGTTTAAAGCAAGCCGACAGGGGCCAGTGACTTCAAATTTAAGCTTCTAAAGACTATGGTGTTCATTAGGAAGAAGCAAGATTAGGTAAAGGGAAATACAAAAAGAAGAGACCCTACTTATTAAAAAAGAAAAAGTAATAAATTAACAAAAACATAAAAATGTATTAGAATACAAGGAGAATAGTATTAGGGTAGTAATGTATTGCACTTTTGCTTAAACTTCTAAAGTTCCGCGAACTGCACGACTTCCTCTGGGAAGCTGTTCGACAAACCAACGGTGTGAGGAAAATAAAGGACATCTAGAACAGAGAAGTTTGACAGCAAGGCACATTTACTGTATATTTGTGCTGCTGTTCAGCCAAATCTGGTTGCTCTCGGCAAATTAAGGGGGGATCAGGGATCAATTGTGAAACGTGAAAGAACTCTGTTGAAATACAACTTATGAAAAAAGTACAAACAAGAAACCATCTTGATGGTCCAAGTCATAACTACTGCTAATAGGAAACAGACACCTACCTACGACCATGAACCACTATATCTAAGCGAGATAAATCTCTGGCGGAAGCAGGCACCCTCAGCAGAGAATAGTATTCTAGTAAATACAAGTGACCTAAAACTGATTGCATTGATGTTATCACTGTTTTATGAATATATGAGGCCTTACGAATGATAACTAACTTTCTTGCGGCATTTGCCGAAACTTTCGTTAGAGGTTTAACAAAAGTTAGAATATTTAAAGCTTAAGACTTGTTCAGCAAAGTTCCATCCACATGAAGGGGAGGATGGGGTGGGTGGGAAATCTGTGCGAGATCTGCTAATCAAAAGTGCTTTTGTTTTACTGGAGTTCAGCCTCATACCCTACTGACGACACTATTCCTTGATCTTGTCCACGTCCCGATTAAGGCAACTGCAATAAATGAAATGCTCTTTCTTTTGCTTGCTTGTCTTGACCAATGTTGACATCTTGATATGGCCATTCTTCCTTCTGCAGTCAATATTGTTCTTCCTCAAGATGGTTGCACTCAGGTATTTTTTCTTCTCTTATAACAGCTGCTACTGCTTCACTTGCCTCCTCTTTCATGGTAGCCTTGAAGTCTTTAGTTCTCTGCCAGCATCAACCTTTGTTTTTCATATTATTACCACCTCGTTGACTTCATAGGCTGTTGTCACTGCAGCATCAGTTTGCTTGCCTCTGTTAGTATTAACATTTAACACCCTCTGTTCCACCCTGAACCAACAGTCTCTGATCCTCTTGTCATAATAATGTTTCTGGCATCCCTGTGTTGCATATAGACTCTTTCTAGTTAGTTGAAGGGTCCCTTCTAGTAGGTGATTCCTCAGCGTCAACACATACTGGTATGTGTGTGGTAATTGATAATTCCTTGAGAATCAGTATTGATCATTGATTGATGAAAGACTGGTGATTGACAGTGATACCTCATAATATGCAAACAAGATTAATGCTAGATACTAGTCTCAATCCTTTAGCCTCTTAAGGAACAGCTTCAGCATAGGTTTGGCAAATTTTAGTCTTTTGCACAACCCTTAGTATTTCCAATTATGTTCATAAACAGTTTGCTTGCTACTCACCTGACCCCACCTTACCTCTCGCATTTTTAATTTCAGAAATAACAGAGTACCTCATGGTTGGTCACTGAGCATCTCTTTGGGAATCCTACCTTGCTGAAAACTCTGAGCAGTGCCTTTGCTAATCACTCTGTTTCTGTTTCAGGAAGTGCTACTGTCTCTGGGTATCTTGTAGCAAAGTCAAAGTCTACATCTGTCAGACTAAACCTTTTACCGTTCCTCCTATGCTGGTGATACAGGTCCACTCAAGTCTGCAGCCATCCTCATGAATGGTTCTTCCATCAGTGTTATCTTTCTCTCTGCTATATTGCTGATAAAGCCCTTCAGTGCAGTCTTCTGGAAATGTCCCAAGACCAGCCAAACCTGTTGATATAGGTATGCAACCTCTCCCAGCCCTAAGAAAAACTGTTGACTATGGGTTGACACATCCCGTTACCTCCAAGGTGACCACTGACGATGGACTCATGTGCAGCTTCATCCCTTGGTCACGAAATATCTTCAGCACTAGGATTTTGCCACACTTCTCCACCCTGTGCCTTGGAAAATATGACATACTATATCATAAGTAATCTTAAAAGTTCCTTCAACTGTTGTCCTGTTCTCTGTCTCAGTCTTTGTTCTTGCCCACTGCTTGGCCAAGCTAGGATTCTTCTGCTGAGCTTTCAGCTGCACTGCTCCTACATCTAGAAGCTACTGCTAGTGTGCTCGGGTCACAAATGCTGCTGTCTCAGTATTAATCTTCTCTAAATCCATTTCTGCTTCGCTTTCTTCCAACTCATCCCTATGGTTTTTATCACCCAACATCTTTTTCAATCCTCTAAGCTTCAGCTTTCATAATTTCTGTAGGATCCTTTCTGCCTGGAAGTTTTCCAAGTACGTTTCCTTGATAGTATGGTGTATTTACATAAACCTTTGCATCTGGATACCTACAAATACTCATAATTAATGGGTTTTACAAGCCGACTTCTTACAAGTCTTTATAAATATAACTGCACTTGTACATCCTGTATTGCATAGTACAGTTACCCTCTTGCCCTGCATACCTTTCCACTAACTGGTAAATTACAGTGCCTCTTCCTCTGTTGTGCAGACCTGCATGTTCCTAACACTGCTGGTAGTTCAGTCCTCTATGCCAGCTTCAGCCTACCAGCCTCAATGCAATTTTCCTTCTGGGATATGTTGAGATCCTCACAAGTCATGAGAGCAGTCATCTTCCTCAGTTCTTCAATACTGTAGCATTGGCTGGCTTTTGCTTGAACTTGCCCTTCACAGGAGCACAGTTCTGGTATGTTCATGTTCGGTTTGTCATATAAAAAAGCACTTACCTTTGTTATGTCATATGCTTCTGCTTAGCTATCTTGTAGTCATTTGGTCTCTGGATCATCCAAGCACCTCTGCACAAGTTTTGCCATCTTGCCATGTCTTTGTAATCTTTCTAGGAATAGTGCCAACAATGTTGAACACATGATGATAAATAGTTCAAAGATGAGTAAAGCAGCTCATAAAGTAAAATGATTTTCTGTTTTCTGCCATTTCACTACATCTGTTAATATATCTCTCAAGCTTGGCTTCAAAATTATGTGCAGACTCACCCAGTTCTTGGCTAATTTCAGGAATATTTTTCCTAAAATCCACCTCTTTCAGCCCATACCTCTTTGATAAAGTTTTTCTAGGCTATCATACTCCTCAGCATGAAAGCATACTTGAAAAACTTATGGAGTCTTACCTGTTAGAAATGGATTTAACCAAATAGGCCTCATTTTGCTCTCTGCACGTCTCTCGTCTTACAATAAAAGTGTCCATGCTGTCATGGTTTTCATCAACGTTAGGGAACTTGGGTTTGTGGTAACTAGGGGGTTGCTAATCCGCCGATAACCTGTCTCCCTGCATGATTAACTGTAGCCTTGAGTCATATTTTTGCAGTTCCTGTTATTGGTGTATTTCAGCTTCCTTTCTCAGTTATTTGGCTTCTTAGTGTCATCTCTTTCCCTCTGTCACTTTGTGTGGGGCTACGTTTTGCTGTTGAATAACAAACTTCTTCAAGTTCATATCCTTCTATGCCCATCTCCCGGCCCTTTTAAAAATGTATTTGAACATTGTACCAAATCACTATTGTCACTTTTTCCTAGGCGATGTGGCCAAATTATGTAGCAAAACTATATGTTCATAGGCTATACATAGCACATAGTTGGAAATGGTTTAGTCGGTTTATAAAATAATGTGATTAAGACACTAACTAAAAGGTAAAATGCAATTTTTGTTCATTCACAGATCTCTTCATGAAATGTTTACACTTTACTAGACTGATCTGATAGTGGTTTTGTACTATGCACATCTTCTTTTCCACTTGAAACAGCCAATCTCTTGGCTGACACTAAAATTAATTCCTTTCCAAATGAAACGCTTCTTTCTATATAAGATGACAAAAAGGTATGAGGTAGGCTGCCTTCTGTTGGACTGTACTCTCTGCTGATTGTAGTTATCTTATACATACCTGGTCGCATATATTGTGGCCACAACCTTCACACGAACATTCTAGCATACTCCCCGTGATACCACTACCCAGAAACTTCATACTTCTGACTGAGTCAGGGTGTCTGAAACTATATTAAAAAAGAAAGAAAAAAAGTTTACAAAAAATCTCTTGAGAAATTTGGTAAAATGCGTGCATATATCCATTATAAATTAATACTTTTTCTCGGAGACTTTAACAATACATATTTCTGCAACTAAACGTATGTGTAAAATAAAAAAAAATCTTATAAATGAATTTTGAACGCAACAGAATATGGTGCTAGGGGGAACTATTCAAAAGAAGATTACAGTCTCTTAAAATGTACTTGACAATCTTTCATAACCAACCATTAGAAGGGAATTTCCTAATTCCCTACGCTGCTGCACAGTGCGATATAACATATGTATTTGATCTTTGCAGCAACATCCTTTCAAGAAGTCAGCATTTTCATCTCGAGAGATTCTATCAATTTCGACAGGTGATTGGAGAGAGAAAAATGATGATAGTCGGTGAATGTTAAAATAAAAAAAGTACATAATATTTAAAGAGAAGTTGGGCAAAGATGCCGGGATATACTTTTGTGAAAAGTTTGTTGAAGATAAAATTCTTTTAATTCGATGCATTTGTGGGCAAACAGGAAAGAATGAAAAGAAGAAATAGGGACGATTGAGTTATTACGGCCCTGTTCAGGAAGGAAAAGAAGGAGCATTTTGCGAGAGAAGAACCCTAATGTCTGTCTAGAAAGTTTTGAAGAGCTTGATTATCCAGAGTAATTACTCTCAGAAGAATGTGTTTCATAATTACACCGGGAGAAAGAAGAAAGAGCTTGTCTCGTTATGAGTTTACGATGGCGTAATTGCAACAATCAGTTGAAAGACGTGGTAGCAGGGGAAAAAGTGGAAGACAGATCTCATCACCGTTTCGTAAAAGGAAGACGCTGAGGATTTCTGAATGGTGATGTGGATTTCTTTAAAGCAAAGACGTTTTACTGGAAGCATTTATGGTCTGCGTGACTGGAAAGAAAGGAATGCTAAATCTTTTGTTAATTTTTGAAGAGGGGTTACAAGAGATGGGGAATGAAAAGTTAGGAGATATGAGAAAAGGTGATTACATTTGACTAAAGAAGAAAATGGTAAACACCATAATTAAGGTAACAGGCTTAGGGAAAAGACAAAATGTTGTTTAAAGTGTTATTTCATGCTACAAGGTGTACTTATGAAAACTGCTTGAGCTTGAATAAGGACGTAAGTACTTAAAATTACAAAAATAATGGCTTTGAACGAAATGTTTAAAAGGTAATAGTGAAATCTATAATGATAATGAGTCATTAAAAAAGCAAATGATTCCTGAATGAAAGAAAAATTAATTAATTAAGTTTGTGATTGGAAACCAAGCATAGAGATGTGCCAGCAGAAGAACATCACATTTCTTGATAAAACACATTGAAGGTGAGGCTTCAGTATACGAGGAATTTAGGGCATTTGCAGTGAATTCCTGAATATGATTGAGAAACGAGTCTGTATTAAATAAAAGAATCAAGATAGTATGATGTGAAGTACAACAACAGGTGTGTGCAAAACTATAAAGACAACTGTATATACCGCGTTTCTAAAAGTGAAGGGGAAAAAAGTGGAAACGTCGGCCTAAAGACTCCGGGTGCGTGAGGCGACCTAGTCTTCAGCAGTTAGAAAATTGCAGAAATATATATATATATATATATATATATATATATATATATATATATATATTATATATATATATATATATATATATATATATATATATATATAAAAGTCATATCACATTACCGTGATTCATATACATACATAGAGCTACAATGTCCTTTAATATCTAATTGGCTCTACCTTGGAATTAATATATTTTCATATATGCTTAACCGAAGGGGAATTTTTTCACGATAATAGATTTGCCTCGGTCCCAGGTGCGAATCCAAGAAGCCATTCAAATCTAGGACGTCAGTGGAAGCTTTTACCTACCCCACCACCGCGAGAGGCTTAAGTTTATGTCGTCTCTCACCCTCAAATACCTTTCGTGCTCAGGTAATTCTTGGTTTGGAGACAACATCAACCCTCCTCGACTCGGGGTAGCGTTTGAATGGCTTCTTGGGTTCGCGCCTGGGACCAGGCAAATCTATTACGTGTAAAAAGTTCCCCTTCAGTTAAGCATATATGAAAATATATTAATTCTGAGGTAGAGCGAATTAGATATTAAAGGACATTGTAGCTCGATGTATGTATATGAATCACGGTAATGTGATATGACTTATATAATGGCTACGTGCTGTCACAAGTACTACAATGCTACTGGAGTCGAGGAGGGTTGATGTTATCTCCAAACCAACAAAATTACCTGAGCGCGAAAGGTATTTGAGGGTGAGAGACGACATAAACTTATGCCTCTCGTGGTGGTGGGGTAGGTAAAAGCTTCCACTGACGTCCTGGATTTGAATGGCTTCTTGGGTTCGCGCCTGGACCAGGCAAATCATTATCGTTTTGAAAAATTCCCCTTCGGTTAAGCACATATGAAAATATAGTTAATTCCGAGGTAGAGCGAGTTAACAATTAAAGGACATTGTAGCTCGATGTATGTATATGAATCACGGTAATGTGATATGACTTATATAATGGCTACGTGCTGTCATAAGTACTACACCGCTACCGGAGTCGAGGAGGGTTGATGTGTCTCCAAACCAACGAATTACCTGAGCGCGAAAGGTATTTGAGGGTGAGAGACGACATAAACTTATGCCTCTCGCGGTGGTGGGGTAGGTAAAAGCTTCCACTGACGTCCTGGATTTGAATGGCTTCTTAGGTTCGCGCCTGGGACCAGGCAAATCTATTATCGTGTAAAAAATTCCCCTTCGGTTGAAGCATATGTGAAAATATATTAATTCCGAGGTAGAGTGAATTGATGTTAAAGGACATTGTAGCTCTATGTATGTATATGAATCACGGTAATGTGATATGACTTACTTATATAATATATATATATATATATATATATATATATATATATATATATATATATATATATATATATATATATATCGCCTCATGCACCCGAGTCTTTAGGTCGACATTTCCACTTTTTTCCCCTTCACTTTTAGAAACGCGGATATACATTTGTCGTTATAGTTTTGCACACACCTGTTGTTGTACTTACATCATACTATCTTGATTCTTTTATTTAATACAGACTCGTTTCTCAATCATATTCAGGTATTCACTGCAAATTCCCTAAATTCCTCGTATACTGAAGCCTCCCCCTTCAATGTCTATAAATTTTGTTTTTAACAAGAAATGTGATGTTCCTCTGCTTGCACTCTCCATACTTGGTTTCCAATCACAAACTCATTTAATCAATTTTTGCTTTCATTCAGGAATCATTTGTTTATATATATATATATATATATATATATATTATATGATTATATATATATATATATATATATATATATATATATATATATATATATATATCTTATATATATATATATATATATATATACACACACACACACACACACACATCTATATATATATATATATATATATATATATATATAATATATATATATATATATATATATATATATATATATATATATATATATATATATATACACACACACACACATATATATATATAATATACTATATATATATATATATATATATATATATATATATATATATATATATATATGTATACACACACCACACACACACACATATATATATATATATATAATATATATATATATATATATATATATATATATATGTATATATAAAAACATATATATATACATATATATATATAATACTATATATATATATATATATAAAACCAATATATATTACATATATATATATATATATATATCTATATATAGATATATATATATATATATATATATCTACATATCATATATATATATATATATATATATTATGTATGTATATATTACGAAAGTCAAAATGACCTTCGTTTAAATAGTTAGAGAGGACTCCTAACTGGGAAACATAACTTACCTTCCATACTCCCTCTGTGTGTCATCTCTGGAGCTAGCTGAAAAATCAATTATTAAAACTCTAGGCGAATTCAAACTCCCAATATTACAAAAATATCATTTTTATTTCCCAGAATAGCTAACATGAAAAATGGAAGGAAAAGAGTAAAAGAAACATCCCATAATTCGTTAAACTGCCATTATTATTCCTGAAATCAATTTAAGAATGTCCCTTCCCTCTTATCTATTTCCATCCCTTTTTTTAAATGGTAACTTCGAATCTATCAGAAAATGAGAATATAATGAAATGTAAAGAATGTCAATAAATAAGTGTCGCATCACACTTCCTTTTTCTCCAGAAACTGAACTCATTGTCACTAAATGAAAGGTATAATTTTCAAAGTCTTTCACTTTACCTTTTCCGACAGATCATAGCACCTTCCCCTATGCCAAAGTCTCTTGTGACCACTACAACAGTTTGTTGTCTAATTGCCCCATTAATTCACATACTAGAGATTATATCTCATTCACTGTTCTAACTATCATACATATCAACGCCCACCTAAAGATATACGGATACACACATGCTACTGAACACACGAATGTATGCACGCTAGTCTATTCTGTGCATTTCCAACTTCCCATGTACAAGGAATCCACTGTTTATTTTAATATACATTATTCACGTCTAACATCGACTTAAGGATTTATATATATTATATATATATATATATATATATATAATATATATATATATATATATATATATATATATATCATTCGAGCTACAAATGTCCTTTGATATCTAATTCGCTCTACCTCGGAATTGATATATTTTCATATATTTATGTTGAATTTTTCTAGTTGATAATATTCGTTCCCCCATAGGATCGAACCACCGTCCAGTTGGACGGGGAACAAAATCAGGAACGGACAGTGACGCTACCAAATCTGCTATCAGAGAGGCTGAAGGTTTATATCGATTCTGACCATTACAAATCAACGCCTATCTCGTTGTATTCGTAATTAGAATCGATATGAAACGCCCTCCATCATGCTAGCCGATTCGAGCGTTTGACTCACGCAGCCTTTGTTATGAATACTTATCACATCACTGTGATTCATATAAACATTCGAGCTACAAATGTTGTTTAATATCTAATTCGCTCTACCTTGGAATTTATATATTTTCATATATGTACCGAGGGGGAATTTTTTTTCTAGTCGATAATAATTTCATTCCCCCATGGGATCGAACCACCGTCCAGTTGGACGGGGAACGAAATCAGGAACAGACAGTGACGCTACAGAATCTGCTATCAGAGAGGCTAAAGGTTTATATCGATTCTGACCATTACAAATCAACGCCGATCTCGTTGTATTCGTAATTAGAATCGATATGAAACCGAACCCTCCGCCATTGCTAGCCGATTCGAGCGTTTGACCCATGCAGCCTTTGTTATGAATATTATCACATGACCGTGATTCATATAAATCATTCGAGCTACAAATGTCCTTTAATATCAAATTCCCCCTTAGTACAATGAAAATCTATCAATTCCAAGGTAGAGCGAATTAGATATTAAAGGACATTTGTAGCTCGAATGATTTATATGAATCACGGTGATGTATAAGTATTCATAACAAAGGCTGCGTGGGTCAAACGCTCGAATCGGCTAGCATGGTTGGAGGGGTATCATATCGATTCTAATTACAAATACAACGAGATCGGCGTTGATTTGTAATGGTCAGAATCGATATAAACCTTTAGCCTCTCTGATAGCAGATTCGGTAGCATCACTGTCCGTTCCTGATTTCGTTCCCCGTCCAACTGGACGGTGGTTCGATCCCATGGGGGAACGAAATTATTATCAACTAGAAAAATTCCCCCTCGGTACATATATGAAATATATCAATTCCGAGGTAGAGCGAATTAGATATTAAAGGACATTTGTAGCTCGAATGATTTATATGAATCACGGTGATGATAAGTATTCATATATATATATATATATATATATATATATATATATATATATATATATATATATATATATATATATATATATACAGACACATATATATACACACACATATTATATAACATATATATATATATATATATATATATATTATATATATATATATATATATATATATATATATATACATATACATATATATATATATATATATATATATATATATATATATATATATATATATATATATATTTATATATATATATTATATATATAGTATATAGTATATATATATATATATATATATATATATATATATATATATATATATATATATATATATATATATATATATATATATATATATATGTATAATATATATATATATATATATATATATATATATATATATATATATATATATATATATATATATATATATATATATATATATATATATATTAGACTCGTCAGCATCAGGTTCAGCCCTTCTCCACATTTCGCTCTTCACCCATATCCACCAGTTCCTATTGTGCTATGCTTTTATTAATCCTGTGGCCTAAGAAAGCGAGCACCAAAATATCATCTGTGTCAAAATCTCACAACAATGTGACTTATTGAATTGGGATCATTGAATGCAAACTTTGTCCTCAGCCGGGGATTTAGTGAAGATTCTGTCATTTCCGATGTCCATAATTTTTATCCCTTATTATGACAAAAATTTTTAGTTTTTCATCCTCAAATATAAATTTGATGAATGTCGACAATTACCAACTATTTCGTAGCAATACCTAAACTTTTTCCTGCTGTGAGGGAGTATTAGACATTTCATTCTGAATTGTGGACTAGCATTTAACCTGTTCAGATATCCAAAGTCAAACTTTTGTTCATCTATAAACATTGTCAATTAAAGACTAAAAATTACGTGGATTAAGACCTTGTTTTCAGTAAAATAAGTTCCAAAAAGCTACTTTATTTCAATAGAAAAGTAATTAGTAAGTATAAATATTTATAAGAAAAGATTCAATGCAGTCACTTATATGGGCGTGGTCGCTGGTAAAGAATAATTGGCATTGCCAGTTTCTGCCTTTCTTTTATCATAATTTTTATGGTCCATTGAAATTCCAAAATATTTTTGGAAGTAGAGATAAATGATTTTACAATGCGAATTCTCATATCATATATCCCTACTCTGCTTAGAATGATGGCATACGAAGCAGCTGAGATATCCTAGTATAGGTGATATTAAGCCGATTTAAAGTTTACACTCAAACGTGCTCGAAGAAACCTTCAGAGTGTCAGTAGATATAGCCTACATGACATTCTCTGTTACATTATCGATTTAAAGAAGAGTACTTTGTTAATATATTTGAACTCATATTAACCAGTCCTCTTGATGTTCTGATTTCAAGAATGGTTTTAAATACTGCCATTAAGGAAATGTAAATTAATTTTCCTGTATTGAGAGCGGATACTTCTATATGTTAAGTTCTGCAACATTTGTCAATAAAATGCATAAGAAGAGAAGACATAGGATGCATGCAGCGGAAAGATTTGTGAAGGGACTTGATAGGTAGACAATATGAATTCTGTTGATACTATGACGCCGAACGATAATAATGCTAGAATGAAGAAGTCATACACCTGGAACTCTTGCCATTTCTCTCTCCTCCAATGCCTCCGATTGGCGAAGCTGAGGCCAGAAAATGTTTCATGCACGGAACTGAAAGTCTAGAAAAACATTTCTGAAGAGGCTACCGTTTTCATATCTTTTATTCAAAAGTTTTAGCAGATTGCAGCGATGCTGCGTGGGCCAAAAACCGTATTTTTGGTATGTAAGTGTTTACTTGAATAGAACTCTAGAGGTACAAGCAAGACGTCGTTTTCATATTTCTGGAAATTTTGCTGTATCTGCACTTTCAGAAATTAATATTTGGTAATATGGTGTCGATAACCTAGGAAAATATAACAAAATCGTGTTTGCAGTACGAACTGATGAAGTGCAAATATTTACTTTGGATGATTCATTAAATAGATTATTTCCCCCATACAATTCTTCAGTAAGTGTAGAAATTTAAGATTCATCTTTTTTTCGTAAGGTTCTTCAGGCGATAAAATGTCTCATTACACTCTTACATAACTGCATTAAAATCATTGTAACCTGCTCAGTTATTCTGATTCTTCTGCACTGATGGATCTTAATAAACATTGATAATACCTAGGATGGTGCAATTAAATTTGAAGCACAGGGGGCCAGAGGAAAAAACGAACGTTCCAAAGTGGCACCTATGTAAATGCAACACGTGCTAAAACAAACCAAAATAAGAATAAATAAATAAGTAAATAAATATATTGCTCTCTCGTGCTGCAAAACAAACAACTGGGATGATTTCAGAATTTCAACGAAAGCCTTAAATGTAAGCTATGCTGCACCTTGTCAGAGACCATCTGTCGAATAATTTAATTATTACTGTTTTTGGCATAATAATGCACCAAAAGAACCTGGAGTTCTTCTACTGCCTTGGAGTGAACGTGAAATAGGGCAATGCTTAGTCATAAAACGCCTTTTAAATAATAGTGCTCTCATCCATGATCAAACTTTTCATCTAAAATAACTTCGACAATTTGAAGCGATAGCATCGAAATTCGAAGTGCATAAAACGAGTATATTTCCCCCTCCAGCCAATATACTGGAAGCTGGATTCGTGTGCATCCGCATTAAGATATTTGAGTATGGCGGTATTTTTATTATTATTATTATTATTATTATTATTATTATTATTATTATTATTATTATTATTATTATTATTATTATTATTAATTATTATTATTTTATTATTATTATTATTATTATTATTATTATTATTATTATTATTATTATTATTATTGTATCTAATAAAGTAAGAAAATGGTTAAAAAGTATGAACCCGGGGTTATCAAAACTGTTTCAGGAATTCTTAAAATATTTCCTAGTTGTATTTGAAATGGCAAATTACCAACACCTGCGCTTCTTTTTTTAAATGAAAATATATTTTCAAGAAAAGTATTCCGATGCAGTAATGAACTCCTGGAAATTCATTATGGTATAATGATGAAAAACTAAATCAATTATGAGGAGTCAGCTCCAGTAATATCACATCTCCGCAAAGTGTCTCGAAATAAATTAGTCCTGAAATCTATAACTTCTCATTATCTCAGCAATTTTCTCACCTTTTCTTCATTAAATTTATCGTCGTGATTATCATCCTCACCATTATCATGCTTATTAATTATATTATGCCCACTTCTGTATGGAACTGGAGACAGCCATACATTTCACAAGAGGAAGATTGGCCATATGTGATCAAGAACAAGAAAAGGAAGTTGATTAATAGCAACTTGGCTCAACTCAAGTGGAAGATCCCATCTTACTGATTATACCTCTTGCTTATCAGTACAATGGATCTCTAGAGATTGAGAATCATCTTACATTGCATTTTTAAGGTAAAAAATCGTGTCACAAGTAAACGTCAGCATGGTATTCATCAACAGTTCTTTTAGAAGAAAATTGGAGACTGTGTCATATCTCTTGGCAGAGTGAAGGTCCTGTAAAAAGCCCTTTATTTCTTCCACCTTCATTTGGGCGCTGGAAAGGACAGCAAAGGCCGGTGCTTTCCTATTCCCAGAAATTACCGAGATATTTTCTCCCGGAAATTTTCGTACTAATGACGCGTCTTCGCTTTTCAACGGCCTTCTTTGGCGGCTCTTCTCCTTTAAAGAAAATAGCCAAAACCACCACCGCACTGCATATTTTTTTCGCTCCGCCCCATTCCCTTTTCCGAGGTGTTTACTCCTCTGCTGAGCATTCCTGGAAAATGCGTTTTAACTCATTAAATAGGTAATATATACCATTCTAAACAGACCAGGCTCATGAACCTTCCGTGTTTGCCATGAACAAACAATTGTATTTGTTACCCAGGAGTATAACGATGTTTACAACTGCAAGGCAGCACTATCATGGTAAATAAGCTTTCTTCTCTCTCATGGTATCCTGGATGAGGATGGTGACGATCTCTCTGCTATATGAAGAGGAAAGTTATTTCCTGTGAAAATAATACTAAGGTGATGTGGTGGGAAGCATGAGAGAGAGAGAGAGAGAGAGAGAGAGAGAGAGAGAGAGAGAGAGAGATAACTCACAAAACGTGTACAGCGTTTGGCTTCCGGAAGATTAGCAGCGAAATACGTTCCGTGAAAGAAAAGTAAGCATGCGTTTTCGGGAATAAGAGTTTACAGATAGTGCCGGTATCAGTAATGATTTTATAGAAGAAAAGAGATGCCTAATTCTTTTTATCAAGACGCCATCCGTCAGCCTGGTACTTCCCTAAGTCTAAACTTCAGCAGTCATGATTTTTTGTTTTGTGTTTTTTTGAAAAAGTTTGATAGACATTACCGGTTAAAAAGTTGTCAATATCTGGCAAAGATTTATTCACAAATAACACCCCCCCCCCCCCCCGCCCCCCACCAAAAAAAAACCCCCCCCCAAAAAAAAAATAGCGTCATTATTTTCTAATATAACTATATCATATGAAGAGATATAAACTAACAGTCTGTATAATGTATGGCATAAAACAACTTACGACCTTGTCCTTCAGCCAAAGCATTCCTTTATCTGTGTGATATTCTTCTTCTTCCCAGCTTTTTGTTTTCGGTGTCACAAAACACTGCGTGTAGATTTCTTTTCTTCCCATTTTGGTGACTGATTATTTATTTATTTAAAAAGGCCCAGTTTTGTTGGATTCTAATACTCGCCCTTTCCTTGGCAGAAACGTTTTTCTTTTATGTTTTCAAGTAATCTGCACCTATTATATTATTATAACTTTCCTTAATAACTGTCAACTTACTGCCATTCTACTTATCTTTTTACCCCATAGTCTACATCTTTACTTCGTTCTATTTTAGGCCATCTCAGAGTAAATAAGCCGTTCGTATATATTAATAAGGTTGTACGAGCCATACCTTGTGTTGGTTTCAACCGAAAAACGTAACTAGGTCAGAATAAAAGAGGATGGATACGTGAAACATTTTATTTTCTATGGCCCCCGTTTTCTTTGTTGAGTTGTGAATGGGGTGGGGGGAGGGGGTGAACTGATTTACAGGAAAGTCACTTCCCCAGAGATTAATACAATAAATAACCGGTCAGTTAGGTATGGTCAACAGAACCCAGCTATTTTCAACCATATAAATGAACATAACCATAGAATAAACTGGAATTTGTCACGTATAATTTATAGCAGCAACTGCCGGTACAAGAGTCAGATGATGGAATCGGCCTTGATTAAACAAAGCCAGGTAATGAACATCTCAAAGGGAGCATGGGATTCAGATGTCATTGACAAGGTTTTCATTCAACCAACGCTTAAGAAGATTTAAGAAAGATTATCAGTGGGAGTGACCCAAATTGGCTTACCTGTGGATGGACCTCTTGGTATATATACACCATTTCTGTATTTTTCTTCATTCATCTACCTGAAATGGAGGGAGACAGCAGTCTCTGAAATATAGTGTTTTTTTCTTTATATTTGATGTTTTTATGGGCTCCTTTTATTATGTATATATATATATATATATATATATATATATATATATATATATATATATATATATATATATATATATATATATAAATTTTTTTGCTGTCTTGGACGAGGGGTGAGGCATAATTCACGAAACAATTTTTATTTTGGACAGTTTGTGATACCATTTTAGTATTCCCTTTTAATTTTAGTTACATCCGCTAGTTTTTATTAGTTTTCTGTAATAGAAAACTTTTGATACGGCTATTTGTCTGTCCCACCCCTCCTCACTTTTTCTGTCCGGCCTCAGATCTTAAAAACTTCCGAAGCTAGAGGGCTGCAAATTGGTATGATGATCAGCCACGCTCCAGTTATCAAACATAACAAATTGCTAGCGCCTCAGTGGCGTGGTTGGTTTGGTGTTTGCTTCTCACCTCGGTGTCGCGGGTTCGATTCTCGGACTTTCCATTGAAGAGTGAGAGATGTGTATTTCTGGTGATAGAAGTTCACTCTCGACGTGGTTCGAAGTCACGTAAAGCCGTTGGTCCCGTTGCTGAATAACCACTGGTTCCATGCAACGTAAAAACACCATACAAACAAACAATACCAAATTGCAGATCAGCCTTGGCTGAGTTTCATGGGCCGTGGGTGAGAGTTTATACAGTATTATACGCTGTACAGGGAACTCGATTACCATAGTTGTTGGACGCCGTTTCACTCGTATCATTTAACTGTCGAGATCTTAAGAATTTCATGGTTGAGGGGATTTAACGTCCATTGTCATTGTGAAATATAATTATGTTTTGTGTGTTTCTTTATTGTCATTGTGTTTTTTCTCATGCCTTCTGTGAATTAAGGATTGTAAACTTGGTTAATATACATAATGAACAAAAAACTATAGTACTGATGAGAGAGAGAGAGAGAGAGAGAGAGAGAGAGAGATGAGAGAGATTCATAATAGCGTTAAAAAGCTTGAACGTTAATTAAGCAAGCCAGCGTTCCCCTCTCTTTGACACGCATAGTCAAGTTTACCTCGTTATTGCTCAAGGGAGCATTTTATAATCATATTTTATTCCTTTTCATGAAGAAGGACATGTCACCTCAAATTTCCTAGGGAAAAGCAAACCTTAGATTTATCATAGATTTACTATTTAACCTTTTTAATTCGTGTTTATTAAATAGAAATTTCAAAGACTCCTGCCTCTTATTGAGCGTTGTGAACTGAAAATAGAGCATTAAAATGTGAATGACTTATTTATTAGTAGGATAAGAAGAGAGAGAGAGAGAGAGATTCACAGTGGGGAGATTTCTGAAACGGATATTTTCATTATCATTTAAGATAGGCGAATGCATAGATGGACAGAGAGAAAGAGAGAAAACTTCGAAACTGAAGAATTTTACATCTTATCTATCAAGTGAATTAATTTTAGAAAATAGGTGAAAAAGTATATCGATAATAGTATAACAAAGATTTTCAGAAACTTATTAAAATGTCTTATATTAGTTGTCATGAGAGAGAGAGAGAGAGAGAGTTGCGTGGCGTGTTGTTTTGTGTTAATTATGCAAGGCGAAATTCTATCGTGACCTAAGCTATTTTTTAATCTCGTTTGTCTTAATTATTACCAGACCACTCCCTAATCTTGCATGAGGATTTGCTCATTTTTAGTCACACTTTCCCTCTTTTTCCATTAACCCTCCGAACGTTTTAATTTTCATAATACACATCTCATGGAACACTCTTCAAAGGTCATTAACTACTGAGTAAGTTTTCATAGAATAGAACACGAAAATATAACATCGAGTAATGTTCATCTAATAGAAATGTGACCTTGAAAAAAAAACTCAAAGGCTTCAGAAATCTCTTGTTAATTGAAATGAGAGGAATTTTAGATTTTTTCCACATTTGTGAAGATACAAAAATTTTTTTTTGTTGCTCAAGTATAATGGTGCTAGGAATAACTGAATAGAAATGAGATTCATCGCTAACATAACCCCATTGTCTGTATTCATATGGTTATTAATCTCACACAGCATTACATCTCTCCAGTATTTGACATACTTTTACGATTTTCGACCGCCATCATACAAGGATGATCTGCTTAAACTTCTCTGTTTTTACCATTTTAGTAGGGATCAGTTATCCTGACCTCTCATGGCCTATGAAATAGCATATAAAAACTCATAATATGGATGGGATAAGATCAATCCATAACATTTGCAATTACTCACCATCCGCAGTGTGAAAGTCGTTATAGAATAAAACAGATTTTGCTGAAACATGGAAGTCATCTTCGAAACAGGTAATATTAGAATAACAGGAAATTTACCAAGCGTCGTTTTATTATTTAAAAGCGATTCCGAGTTGAAGAGCGTGCTATAATATATATATATATATATATATATATATATATAGATATATATATATATATATATATATATATATATATATATATGTATATATATATATATATATATATATATATATATATATATATTATATATATATATATATATAATTTAAAGCGAAAAGAAAGACCTGAGTTGCATAAACGGAAACGAATGACTCATATATATATATATATATATATATATATATATATATATAGATATATATATATAGGATATATATATATATATTATATATATATATACACATACATACATACATCAGTAAACAAACTAGATATTTAAAGTTCTAAATCCATATGATAGGCTTTTTTACCCTATTATACACAGTGTCATGAATTTTTCAGGCGCAACTTAATAAATTACAGGGAGAATTAGTTTTAATGAGAAACTCTCATGATTTAATTATCTCTGCTCACGTTCCTCGAAATCACTTCCTCGTATCTGGGGACGAAAACATCCGGACTAAAAAAATGAGAGCGAAGAATCCTCTCATATTTTATTCACACTTAGACTTAAGGCGCTTAAAGTCCAAATCTGCCTGTTTCATGCGCTTCATCAAAGACATTTCATGTCTTGCTTGAATACAGTGTAATGGAAACAGAGTTCGTCTCAAATTAAGTACATGCAGCGCCTGCTTTTTTCAGTAGTCTGGTTCTTCTCTCTTGCCCTTATTATCCTCCTCTCTCTCTCTCTCTCTCTCTCTCTCTCTCGATTCGCTCTCTCTCTCTCTCTCTCTCCTCTCTCTTGCTTAGTGAGACGTACCGCGTGAAGTCAGATTAATCAACAGATATCACAAGTTTAACATACGACTAGAATTTGAGAAATATCTAGAAGTGTTTCGTGAACTATCGGTGATAAGATTGTGTGAAAATAGTAGGATAAAGCGTCTTCTAAGTTAGTTTATCAAGTGTAATACTATAAATCAGAACAAGATGGCAGTAAGTTCCAACTGCGGGAAGAGGTGGCGTAATTTGGCGTGTTTAGCAGATTCGCAATACGATGAGGTAGCAGGAAGGGAACTGGCATTTCTCATCTATGAAATCAGCATCAGTCCTAACCAAAAAGATACAAAAGCATTCATAGATATATTAGAAGGATATAATCCTTCAAACTGGAACAAATCTAATGAAAAACATCTTGAAAATAATTGAAGAAGTTCCAAATAAAATCCAAGTGGTCAAGAGACTCATAAAGAAAATATACATAAACCAACATATTCCGACAAAAAAGAAAATTGAATAAGGTGAATCTTGTGAATATCCTAATTGATGCATTAGGAAAAAAAAAAAAGAATGCCAAAAGCATGCAAACTGTGTAAGGTTTGGTATAGCATAGTCAATCCACAAAACCTAATCAGAAAATGTGCTGCTTGCAACATTCCGACCCATCCACAGTGTGCTGAGGTAATACAAGATTTGAGAAAAGATACAAGAATTTTTTGTTCCAACATGTCTATCATGGATAGACAATGTTATTAAATCAAGATTGAATGTACAAATAGTTGAGGATGAAGAAGAAGAGGAAGAGGAAGAAGAAGAAGAAGAAGAGAGGAGGAAAACGGAAGCGAAGTAAACAAAATGAAATGATGACAGAAAAAAATAAGTAAGGAAAACAAAGAACAACGATAAAAGTATGGATGCAGAGATACTCATTGATACTACATATGAGGCAATAAAGCAGCATACCTACGAAGAAATAAATTCGATATGACAACAGAAAAGCAAATCCCGAAGAGGCTCTACCCAGATCTACACAATGACGGGAAAGAGGAAAAAATAGACAAGAAAGACAAAATCTGCAACCTTTTGAAAAGAGGGAATTGCAGATTTGGAGAAAGAAAATGTTACTACAAACATCCTAAGATATGTCAAAACTATGAAATATATGTTGTGTGGGCATACTTAGATTGGATATGGGGAATGATTGCAGAGATCTGCATCCAAAAAATATGTAAAAACCTAAAAGAAGGAAAAGGATGTAAGGTTCGACAAAAAAATGCAAATATATGCACCCTGTAGCCATGAATCATAATCAAATAAATAACCAACCAAGTAATAAAATCCAAAATAAGAAAGAAACAAATAAAGAGAGAAATCAAGAATATCAGGTAAAAGAGAAAAGCAAACCACAATGAGATATGCAGAGGTGTCAGCAAAAAATTTCAAAGCATCAGCTCCGAAATTCTACTCAAGAGATAATAACTGTATTTATTATGCAAGAGGATATTGCAGAAACGGAGAAAATTGCAGATTCAGACACAAAATGAATAATTATGATGAAGGAAGATCAAATATTATGGAAAAGTTGGATTTTTTAATGTCAGAATTTCTGGAAATGAAAAAAAGAACAACATACCAGAAACAGGAAAGAGACATGGGAAAATCCTTACTACTACCATTATTAAATGAAGGAGAAAACACGCAAACCATCATAGTGATGAATGCGCAGGGTTTAGTTACGAGTAACTCAAAAAGAAAAATAGAGTACTTAGAAGAACTAACCCAAAATGAAAAGAAAATAGATATAATGAATATAAGTGAAACCTGGTATTCCCAAGAGACTGGGAATGATGATCAAATAAAAAGGGTTCCAAACTTATAGATCAGATAGAAAAAATATGGTAATCAAGGGGGAACCGCAATATATGGGAAAGACAAAAAAACAAGAAAAAATATATGAGAAATATAGTAACTCAGAATGTGAACTAATAGCGGTAGAATTTGAATCTGAAAAATTGATGAACATAGTAATATATAGACCTCCTATACTAAAGAGTTTGACTTAATAATTGAAAATTGGATGATATATGTAGAAATCACAAGGACTGGACTATTCTCCTATCTGGTGACTTTCAACTTTCCTTTCGAGAAATGGAAAGAACGAATAGGAGATGTTGTACTTATACATATAAAAAAGAGAGTAATAGTAGTGCAGAAGATAAGAGGCAATTTGAAAGCTATTAGATATGCTACTAGAATACAACATTCAACAAATAAATCACCTGCCAACAAGAAAGGAAAATACTTTAGACCTAGTATTTGTGAACGAGATGAATTATGTTAAAGAAATAATAGTTTATAATGCGAGTATTTCAGACCATAATGTCATAGAATTAACAGTTCATTCCAAAGCAAGTGAAAATAGAGATAAGCAAGAAATGAAAAAGTGGGAAGGATATGGAAAATACAACTTCTACAGTAAAAATATAAAATGGTCAGAAATTAATGAAGAATTAAACAAAGATTGGGATAAACATTTTCGTAAGTGATGACATAAGGGTAAATACGGAGATATTATATAAAATATTGGAGAAAAATAGTGGAAAAATATATACCGAAGAAGAAAAGTAAACATCATTCATGCATACCAAGAGACAGAAGGATCTTGTTCCAGAAAATCAGAAAGTGGAAAAAAGGTCTTGCAAAAGAAAAAAATGCATGGAAAGTTATAGAACTAAAAAGTAAGATAGAAAAAAAATGCAGAACAAAAGATTATACAATCAAAAGAAAATGAAAAACGGGACTTGGAAGAAAAACCCTATTAAATATCAAGCAAAAACCCCAAAACTATTATACTCATATGCGAAGAAGATGAATAAAAGAAGAATAGAAAATCGGCCCTCTGAGAATTGAAGGGAGATTAACGAATGAAAAAAAGGAAATTTGCAACATACTGGCAGAACGATATAAGAGAGAATTCACCCCTAGAATAGATAATGAAGATAATGATATAGAAGTAAGGGTGAAGAAAATAGTGAATATTTAGCTGACATAGAAATTAATGAAGCTGATATTGTGCAGGCAATTAATGAAATTAAAAATGGAGCTGCTGCAGGGCCGGATGGAGTCCCTGCTATTTTGTTAAAGAAAGTAGTTCATTCTATCGCAAAGCCACTTGCAATATTATTAAGACAAAGTGTAGATACAGGCAAGATTTATGATGAGCAACAAATTAGCATATATCACCCCTACTTTCAAAAGTGGATCAAGACTAGAGGCAAGTAATTATAGGCCTGTGAGTCTAACATCACATATTATGAAAGTGTATGAAGGGTAATGAAGAAAAATATTATGAAACATTTTAATAAAAAATAATTTGTTTAATATAGGACAACATCGGTTTGGTTTCGTACCCGGAAAAAGTACAAACCCAACTGTTAGTCCACCGTGAGAACATATTCAAAATATGAAAAGAGGAAATGAAAAACAGATGTGGTTTATCTAGACTTTGCAAAAGCTTTTGACAAAGTAGACCATAATATATTAGCAAAGAAAATTAGAAACACAATATCAGTAGTAGATAAAGTAGGAAGATGGTTAAAAGAATTTTTACACAACAGAAAACAGATAGTTATTGCAAACGATGAGAAATCGGATGAAACCAAGGTAATATCCGGTGTGCCACAGGTACGGTGCTAGCTGCAATATTGTTTGTTATTATGATTGAAGACATAGACAGTAATGTTAAGGATTCGGTAGTGAGTAGTTTCGCTGATGACACAAGAATAAGTAGAGAAATTACTTGTGATGAAGATAGGAACGCTCTACAAAGAGACCTTAACAAAGTATATGATTGGGCAGAGGTAAATAGGATGGTATTTAACTCTGATAAATTTGAATCAATAAATTATGGAGACAGAGAAGGAAAGCTATATGCATATAGGGGACCTAATAATGAGACAATCACAAATAAGGAAGCAGTTAAAGACCTTGGTGTGATGATGAATAGGAACATGTTTATGCAATGATCAAATAGCAATTCTGTTGGCAAAATGTAAAGCAAAAAATGGGGTAATGTTGTTACGGCACTTCAAAACAAGAAAAAGCTGAACACATGATTATGCTTTATAAAACATATGTTCGTAGTCCACTTGAATATTGCAATATGATATGGTACCCACACTATCAAAAGGATATTGCACAAATAGAGAGTGTACAAAGGTCCTTTACAGCTAGAATAGAAGAAGTTAAGGACCTAGACTACTGGGAAAGACTACAATCCTTAAAATTATATAGTCTAGAAAGGAGAAGAGAACGCTACATGATAATTCAGGCATGGAAACAGATAGAAGGAATAACAGAAAATATCATGGAACTAAAAATATCAGGAAAGAGCAAGCAGAGGTAGATTAATAGTGCCCAAAAACTATACCAGGAAAAATAAGGAAAGCACACAGGACATTAATCCACTACGCACCGCAGCATCGATAATGCAGCGTCTATTCAATGCGTTGCCAGCTCATCTGAGGAATATATCAGGAGTGAGCGTTAGATGTGTTTAAGAATAAGCTCGACAAATATACTAAACTGCATCCAAGACCATCCAAGATTGGAAGATGCAAAATATACCGGAAGATGTACTAGCAACTCTCTGGTAGACATTAGAGGCGCCTCACACTGAGGGACCTGGGGCAACCCGAACGAACTGTAAGGTCTGTAAGGTCTCTCTCTCTCTCTCTGTAGTTTTTGCTGTCAGGGTCAACGGACCGGGCCTTTCCCTGAGTGCTATCAAAACCTCCTGAGTTTTGTTTATCAGTTCTAGTGTAGTTATTTGGCGATTAATACACACATACAGACACTAGCACTCGCGCAATATATGTAAATATTATATATATATATATATATAGTATATATATATATCTATATTATCTATATATATATACTATATATATGGTGTGTGTGTGTGTTTTGTGTGTGTGTATGTATAGTATACATATACATAGCAAGAGAGAACCATGCATCTGGTATTTAAACTTTTCCCAGGAAGTAGGAATGACACGGGATCTTGCACGATGTTCGAAATAGGTCCGCACACTATTTGAACCCCGGAAACGATCAATACAGTTTCTTTTTAAATAAGACAGAGCTTTCCCCCTATCATTTACTTGAGAGTGATTTTAGGATATCTGGCTTTTTTAAGCGATGTTTACAATCTCACCACGAGACCTGTTTAAATACCAGATAATATATATTATATATATATATATATATATATATATATATATATATATACTATATATATATATATATATATATATATATTATGTGTGCCTGTTATTGCCACACTAACCTCATAGGTTCTGCATTTCTTTACAATTCCTTGTTACGCTCCTCACCACAAGCACAAACAAGCTCCAAGTGAAAAAGACACATTTATATCCAGTAAAAAAGTGGTCAACTCTCTCTCTCTCTCTCTATCTCTCTCTCTCTCTCTCTCTCTCTCTCTCTCTCTCTCTCTCTCTCTCTCTCTCTATATATATATATATATATATATATATATATATATATATATATATATATATATATATATATATATATATATATAAACGGTGACAAGGCAATTTGTCACCGTTTGATCCAACAACGAGCACTTGGACTTTTCTCTAACCGTCGCTTTTGTCATCATGGCCCTCACGTCGTATTATCATCATGGAAAATGTTTATTAGTCCACTCAGTTTTATTTTTAGAAATACAGAAACATACACGCACACACATACACCACTCACACACACACACACACACACATATATATTATATATATATAATATATATCATATATATATATATATATATATATATATATATATCTATATATATATATACATACTATATATGTGTATATATATATATATATATATATATATATATATATATATATATATATATATATATATATATATGTGTGTGTGTGTGTGTGTGTGTGTGTGTGTGTGTGTGTGTATGTGTGTGTGCGTGCGTGTATGTTTCTGTATTTCTAAAAATAAAACTGAGTGGACTATTAAACATTTTCCTTGATGATAATACGACGTTGAGGGCCATGATGATAAAAGCGACGGTTAGAGAAAAGTCCAAGTGCTCGATTGGTTTCTATCCACTTTTCCAGAGGCCCAACCGCTGTTGGGGTCAAACGGTGACAAATTGCTTTCCCCTCCTTTGTTGTTCCGCTAAAATTGATATTTCTAGACCTACACAGTAGTTTAAGAACCTAGCAGTTTTAGTTTGATTGAAGTGGACTGCAGTCAAGGTTTGAAAAAGGACACTGGATCTGTTTTTATGTTAATTTTGTATATTTTTTTCTCTTACATCTCGTTTTCTATATTCACATAATACTATTTTGTTTTTGGCAGCTGACTCGACAGCGATAAGAACACAACTGTCTGGACGAAAAAGCTGACGAATAGTTTTGTTAATATTAATATCCACGAATAGGGTCTTTTTTATAGAAGACTGGTGGGAGTATTTCTGTAGGAATCGGTGTCAAACTATTTTTTCAGAGCCAAGTAAGCCGCCTGTGGCAGTGGTAAAACATGCCCGTAAGTCAAAGAACTGAAAACCAGTCCTCAACTATAACTCGTGCAAAAAATGGGAATTAAATAAGGGGTAAAACAAAAAATGCAGTAACCTGACTTTTTCCATATAGTTCAGATTTAAAAAAACAGAATCTCAAAGCTTTGACAAGAATGTCTAAACCTGTGCGTGCTTCAAGGTATTATAGCCATTTCTTATTAGGTATCTGATATTCCATCCACCATCCAACTCTATCGTAGCCATTGATTTTAATCTTGCATTAAGGTGAACTTACTTATATTTTCAAGCTTCTGACAAAGGTCGTCCGTTATGGAAGTTTTCAGACAGCCTTTATTGACTTCCATGAACTTGAGCAGTCAAAGCTCAGCTTATCAGCAGCCATAAGGAATACGGGGAGATGGATGTTGGCAACAACAGCAATTTGCAAACATTACCTTTCATATGTCCATTAATTATGTAAACGCACCTGGGTCCTTACTAGCCAGTCTGCCTTTAAAGTAAATTTTTATTTTTTAACTATGGCAAAAGGAGGGGAGTGAAATTGTTAAGAAATGGATGAATTGCGCAGGTCCAAATAAGGAATGTCAACTAAGTACTTTTTCAGGCACCAGGTCACATTGTGTCCTCAAGGTTTGTTCTAACTAACGATGCGATATAGTGTAATTACTTCGTCTAAATATGAGGGATTTAAAGTTTTAGCCTTTGGTCTAACGATGGAGGATTTTTAAGAATAAGTATTTGGGTCACGTGTGAGGTGCTACTTTGGCCTCTCATCTTCGTGTCACTTACCTCGAGGTGCTAAACATGAAGGAAGCTCCTTGGGACTCCTGCCAACGTGGAATCTGAGGAATTTATTTCTGGTGATTAGAAATTCATTTCTCGTTATAACGTGGTTCGGATCTCACAATAAGCTGTAGGTCCCGTTGCTAGTAGTCAATTGGTTCCTAGCCACGTAGAAAAATATCTAATCCTTCGGGCCAGCCCTAGGAGAGCTGTTAATCAGCTCAGACGTCTGGTAAAACTCAGATATACTTAACTTTTTCCTTGGAACTCGGCGTTTAGCACTAGGACCTCCATGATCAAAGTATTATATACATTCATTTCTGTATTGTATGGTAGACATATTATATTAATAAACGATATCTTCTTGCGGCTGTCTACTTTACATTTACCAGACGGTGTTTAGTACTGGCACCTTAGGAGTAGGTGACGCGTAGATAACAAGCCAAAGTAGCAAAAACATACTTAGCAACACACATTTTATTCACACACACACACACACACACACACACACACACACACACATATATATATATATATAGGTATATAAATGGTGTTAACTGTTTTTTTGTGTATATATGCATGAAGTTATCTTTAAAAACGAATTTGGCATTTTAAGTTTTCAAAAGCCTTCATTTGTAATATCTGTGCTTGAATTTTCTTCATCGCAACAATTTGTAAATTCCTCTGACTAACAGGAAATACAGTGGTTGGTTGGTTTAGGACCCTAACCAAAATAACAAAGATGCAAAATACAACGATTTACAACTTTTATTTTTAACGTGGAATAAGTATGCAAAGAAATTTCTGACCCGCAGTTACATTATTAAATATTAATATTTTTGATATCTGTTTCTTGGTCTGTAGTAGGATAAGTATTCAAAAATAATAATAAAATTAACAACAACACCGCAACTGCTAACTGTGTTCAATCTCTATCATTTACAACATGCCATGTACTGTAGGCCAAAAAACTGGTGGCAGAGTTTGTTTTTTCATAATTTGTCGTTCACCTGCCTGATACACGATTCGTGCCTTATTTATCTATTTTTTCTTTTCAAAGATGGAAAGAAATCATATGCTAACTGTGTTCAATCTCTTTATCATTTACAACATTTACTGTAGGCCAAAAAACTGGTGGCAGAGTTTCATAATTTTTTGTTCACCTGCCTGACCCACGATTCATGCCTTATTTAAATATTTTTCTTTTCAAAGATGGAGAAATCATATGTAATGACGTTAAAATCACTCACTGATATCTTTAGAACATTATGTTATGTTATTATAGATGGAACACCTCGAAGCACCACAAGAGAGCAAGACAATACAGTAGTGTAAATGTTGCTGAACAACATTCATTTGTGAATTTTGAATTCTAGTGCCTCGTCACGATATTGCTGAACCAGGAATCATGACTAGCTCTACGCTTATGACTGGTGTCTGATGAATACTTTAGATGAAGAAGAAGAGATTTATAAATCTACACTTGAAAACTTTGATAGGTGCCTAATGAATAAGCAAACTTATCTTTGGTGGATGAGAGATTCAGTTAGGCTTACTCTTTTTATTTTGTTTTTTTATCGGTGGCCAGTGAATACCACGGATAGGAAGGGAAACAGTTTCAATGATGCATGCATTTTTTTTCTTCAAAACCTAAAGTATACATTTTATTGGGAGATACTTTATTAGCATTCTCTTCTACATCTCAAGGCGACTCGATCCGATTTCTCGCTACGAACTCCATCGTGTGAAAGCATCACTAATGATAACGGTTATTTTAAAATTCCCCGCACCGACAACGAACGCCTTAAAATGCATGTTTATAAAATATTTTATGTTTCAAAGAACTTTATTTCTTTCTTTCATTCCCCAAAATATGTGCATACACTCGTGTTACACCCTGTATGATTGTTGTAGCCGTCAAAGAGCAACCCTTGATTAAAGCAGTAGGTTTTTCTTGAAAAAAGAAAAACAAACATATGAAATAGACTTAAACGAGAATGTCATTTTTCTTATTTATCCTTTCAGCTACTTATAATATGCTTATGGTAATAGGTCTAGATATACATGTGAAACTAATTTTAATTAATTTCTATTTAGAAGAAATGAATAGGTACAGAAAGATCAACAACCTAAGAAAGCTTTAATGAAAGTAAAGCCTATCTTATGTATTCGTCAGTTTTGACTCCCACGCTTTCCAACGTGTTCAGATGAAACTGGATGATATGCAAGGAATTCGATAAAAAAAATAAGACTGAATTATATTCGTTTGATTGTTTTATGATTGCATTTTGACTTTAAATAGCTAGGTCTGAGTAAATTATGTTAAGCAATTATGAAAAGGATAAGAAGAAAGGCGAACATTGCTAATAAAACAAGAATAACGGGAATAATCAAATAAAGCAGATTAATATATATTTTGTCGATTTAAATATTCATTCATATTACGTATCCGAGAGAGTATAATCATGTATGAAAATCCGAAGTCCAATTTAGGCCCACTAAATGTGTCAAGCAAATTATATTTTTGATCATATCACAAAATTAATTTAATAAAACGTCGTTTTCAAAGAATGTTAACGCTTTGATGTATTGTTTATCGGCTGTAGGAGACGAAATGACAATACCCCAGTGCAGAACAATACGTTGAGTCAAGACTCGAGCGGCAGCAAAGCCAAGTTCAAAATGCTTAGGTATGCTATCACGAAGCTAGAGTTGAGAATAAAATTAGAATTCATGGACCCATCGGTATATATGTTCCTTACTTGTTGGCAAAATAATTATCTTTAATACGTTGAATAATCTACTCAATTTTAATGTAATTTATTTCAAGTATAGCACCTTTGAAAGAAAATGTTATTTATTATTAAGTAAATAATGTGACACCCGCATATGGCAATATTTCCATAATGAACAATGAACTAAGAAACTACGCCAATTCTTCGTTAGCCGACAGTACTTTCAATGAGAATTCATTGTTTTATCGGAAGTGGATTCGACTTGTCTGTCGTTATTTTAGTTTTAAACGATGGTTTCTGTAAAGACACAGACGCAGCTGCAGACATAACTAAATACGTAAGAGCCTCTGATTTTAGACTAATGGGTCATGTTATGATCGCCGGAAGACGACTAAAGATATTGTATTATTCAGTTTGCATCTCTCATAGAAAGTGACGACTTCAAGTAAGATTAAACTTTACAGTAGATTCTTCGCTTCATCCTCTGCAACGGTCAAGGGGGGGGGCAGAAACTTTCATCACACGATTTTAAAAGACTTGTCTTCATTATGACAGTGATATTATTGAACACCATACTTTGTCTTGTCCAATAATATCTGCAATTTATATATACACAAACACACACACACGCACACACATATATATATATATATATATAATATATATATATATATATATATATATATATATATATATATATATATATATAATGTGTATGTGTGTGTGGTTCCGTCTTCTAAATAGATGGCAGCGATAAAGCGCGATGGAGACTCGCCTGTAATCTGGATATTTTTCTTCAGTTGGCTTTATCAGAATCGAATCTGCCTCAGCTTGACAAAGTCAGCGACAAGCAAAAAAATGGCGAACGTTACACATTAGAATTACGCAGGGCGTTCAAGATTTTTTGGTCAAAAATAAAATTTTCATTAACACCACTTCATGGAAACCTATTAAATAATATTTGATAACTCCACTGAGTAGAAAGTTAACTGCAGTTTTAACTGTAAATAATTCATAAATGTTTACGCACTGATGCTAGATTCCCGATGGGTAAATATTTTTTTCTGTATTATATTAAAAAATTTACCCTTATTTTCGTATTTTTTTTCGTGTATTATATAAAAAATGAATCCTTATTTCGTTTTATTTCGTGAACTTTGCACAGCTTATATAATAGATATGTGGTTGGTTTGCCTACCTTTAATTTTGTGCCTTTTGAAATTTCCTAATTAAAATACATATGCAAGTATCCGTGGAAGTATAGGTTTTGCTGGCCTTACGCCAGTGCCCAGTCAGTGAGCAAAGCCCAGCATCCTATTAAAAAAAGGATGAGAAAATTTTTGTGTGGTTTGTTCTGGCTCAGATCACCAATGGAGACTTTATCCTATGAATACGAGAAGCACCGCAGAAAGAAATGGTTCACTATCATACTTCCCAGCAATACTAATATTAAGCCCGGGAGGAGACGCCATCTAAATACTTGATCCCATTCATTTTTCGCCTATTTTCCACTTTCTTGTTTCCGTCTGGCCATGGCTAGATAGGGTAGTTAAGTCGCCTGTCCATTGGGGTTTTAACACAGAAAATAAACTTTTTCCCTAATTGTCCATCTCACCTCCTTTTGATCTGCTATTAGGTCATTAACTTTTTCTTTGATGTAATTTGGTCAAAACAAGGTGTTTTTAGGTACTAGAATTGTTGTCTCCATTTCTATTTCTGCTTATACATAGGCACACACACACACACACACACACACACACACATATATATATATATATATATATATATATATATATATATATATATATATATATATATTTATATATATTTGTGTATGTATGTATGTATGTATGTATGTGTACACGTATATATACATACACACACATAGTACACACCCACACACTAATGTAAATCAATTTGTTAATTCTCTACAGGAAGGGATATTAAGCAAAGAATTTAATGGTGTCTACTTTATGTTGCACTTTTCACACTCAACTTTAATGTAGTAATGAATAAGAAACCATAATAATGATACACCCAAAAATAATTTTTATTTTTCAAACAGAGCTACTTTCTCATAATCGTTCATACCATGAGTTTCCAGCAGTGGATGTTAATCGAAAGTGCATCCAGCAATTTTGGGCACATCCGTAACGTGAGCAATGCATATAATTACTTACATTCACTCACAAAAATATAAGGCTTATAAGCCATAGCTGCACTGAAAGTTTCAGTAGGGAATTTATTTTACCTCTAACTACTATTTATCCTGAATTATCATCAACAACAGTTACAGTACACTAGGAACTTTCATTGTGATGTGATAATACACATGAATACAATGTCTCCTAACAAATTAGTACACTCAGCATTTTAGCTGATGAAGACTTTCCTTATGGCTTCAAGAAACAAAGATTTTACAACTTTCAGGAATAACGTTTCACACACGAATACCTCCTTTGCGAGCACCTATACCTCCAGTAAAATACGCAACGTATGCATTATTGCATTCAATCACAGCAAGCAGATAGACATTTTAAGTACGCATAAAGTTTTCAAGTTTTGAAGTGTGTCTTTGAAGTGTGTCACAACACTGATACGTTTTCCAATAACTGCATCCCACATAGAATTTACTTACTTTTGCGTTGAATTGTACATGACTTAATTAACTTTCCCGTTATACCCAATGACACTTGTTTCCTATTTATTGTGCCTTGTCCTTAGCCTTGTCAATATGGATATGTAACTTTTACCTTCATTCCATTCTGGTGCTTCCTGTAACGCTGTCTTAGCTAATCCGCCTTTCATGTCTGGAAAGGACACAGACGAGTCAAGTCCAGTGGAAGGAACATGTCCAGCAGACCTCAGGGCATTTTCGGAAGCTAGAAGCACCACTTAGGGCACTTTTTGTAGCGTCAGAATGGGCAACCTTTGCGACTTCTCAGGGTCTTTTTCGGAATCTCTTCCTAGGACTTACATCTCCTTCGGAAGGTTTTCTTTGTTTAAGCCTACGGAAGTATAGCTCAAAGAAGGCCTAAGGAAACCAGGACTTGTGTTTCATTTGTCAAGACGTCACGTACAACCACTAAGGCAGCATATAGGTGGGGGGTTTTTCTTCACCTTATTGTTATGACCCCATGGCATCAGTAGCGGGATAAATGGAGGTAGGGGTGGGTACCGACTGTCAGACGTACCTAGGTGATAGTTGTGTTAAATCTTACAACAACTTTCTATTTATTCTCACCTTATTATATTGAGGGGAGGAGAGCTTCCTTCCACTTCTCGAGGATTATCTGTGAAGATGCACAAGGAAGCAAAAGCAGATTCGTTGATGACACGTTCGCCTTGTTTTGTTATGAATGCCTTGCAGAGTCCTTTCTGGAGTTCGTCAACCGACAACATCCAAACATAAGGTTTTACTATGGAGAAAGAGGTAAATAACAGGCTTCCCTTCCTTGATCTTATGTTTCCAGAGATGACTCAGGCTTTTACACAGGTGTGTATAGGAAAAAATACATTTACTGGTTTGGGAATGATTTTTATAGTTCGTGTTTCTTTAATTTTAAACGGAACTCTATTTTAACCCTCCTCCATAGAGTTATACTCACTCATCAAACTGGATAAGCTTTCACGACGAATATCCTTTCTGGTGAAATATTTTAATAATAATTTTTTTTGTTTTCCTTTCACGACTTTTTTTCAGATCTCTAAACCAAACTGCTGACAGAGAAAATGGTGCATTCAACACCGGTATCTACTGTATCGAGACCTAAAGATGTTTGCAAGTTTCCCTTTCTTGCATGATGATACCTTTAGGAGAACATGCACATCCACTATTCAAAAGATGTTTCGGCTGTGGACTTGAAAATTATCCCCAAAAATCCCTTACCATTTGGATCGCTGTTAGAGTCAAAGACCGACTCAGTCCTCTGCTTTCGTCCAGCGTCGTATATAAATATACTTGCCCGAGATGTGATCACGGGACATACGTGGGATGCACGAGGAGGCTGTTGAAGGTTCGAATTGGTTCCCACAGGGGCATAAGCCATAGAACAGGTAGTAGGTTATCAAATCCAGAACAATCCAATATACGGAATCACTCAAAAACATGTAAAACATAAATATTGACAGCAAGGATTTTTCTATCTTGGGCCAACTGCGGAACAACAACAACCTGACAATTTTAGAATCTATCATTGATTAAAGACTGTACGTCGTAAATACCCAAACGTCCTCTGTAAAATTGTTCATAGCCTAGTTTGGGCAGCTGGTCTGCCTCACTGTATTTTTACCTATATTGTGTCAGTTTTACTCTTTCTTTTGTATAGGTAGGTTTTTCTGAAATTTTAGTGAAGTCCTGTACTTTTAATATGTCTGACTTTGGAGGTTCTGTTCAATTTTAAACTTTTAACTTTTTAACTTTTAACTTTTAACTTTTAACTTTTTAACTTTTAACTTTTTACTTTTTACTTTTACATATTGAGAGCTGTTGCCATACATTTTTAATATAAATTAAATAGATCAATTATTAATGTTTCGTAAGCTTATATATTTTTAGCCTTGAAAATGCGACCTTGGGCTAATTCGTCGCGAAACGTCGGCATTAAAAAAAAATAAAACTGTTGAAAGATGAGGATGCCTTTCCCTACTACTTCCTTCGGAATATATATATATATATATATATATATATATATATATATATATATATATTATATATATATATATATATATTTTATATATATATGTATATATATATATTTATATATATATGTGTGTGTGTGTATGTGTGTATGTGTGTGTGTGTGCACGCGCGCTTTTAATTGCACGACAAAATGATTACTGATTGATTAACTTTAACATAAGCATTACCTGTAGCAGAATCAAATGCCAAGATTTCAGCTGAAAGCTGATTTCAAAACTGGGCAATATCAAGATGAACTCTGGGAGTTAGCTTAATTAATTGTATTTACAAATAATATTTATATCAACGATAATACTAAGTAAAAGGGGCTATTTTTGACCCCGTAATAAGATTACAAATGCAAACAAGATTTTGTTGTAGTTGAATGTCGAGCAAACGGAGGGTGTTGAAGGATTAGTTTCCTTGAAGGCATCGGGAAGGAAAGAGAGAGACGCGAGTCTTTTGTATTTTTTTGTGTGATTGGAAAGTATAAGATAAAAATTGTGACCTGAGATTACATGAAAGGGGGACCTTCTTACACACCCACAGACACACACGCACACACACGCACACACACACACACACACACACATATATATATATATCTATATATATATATATATATATATATATAGATATATATATTATATATATATATATCTATATATATATATAATACATGTGTGTGTACATTACTTTTATGTATGGTAAACATATGATGACCATTAGTTATTTCCAACTTCTCACAACTGTGGTTTGGATTTAGATCTCCGTTACAAAGACATTCTGTTTGTCGCAGCTTTCATTAGCTATATTACCTTGTAGCGCCAGTTGTTTAGGAGGAATGGACGAAACAGAGGGAATTTGCATAACGTCGTAAGGGAAAGGTCGGGAAACTCCCTTATTTGTTGGCCTCCTTTCTTAATTTTCGTTTATATTTAAAGTCTTTATTCCATAAAGGACCATATTTTACTTTTAAAAAATGTTTTCACAAATATAAAAGGTCATCCGGAGACAATCGAAAAATTTACTGAATAATTTCACGCGTTCATTGACAAATAAATGTTACCATTGGTATTCAAAGGGCCGCGAACGAACAGTTAAATGGTACCATTACTTTCATAGAAATATAATAAATAGATTCCATGAGATATTTATGGATACGTTCCGTAGATAAATGCTTACAGTTTAAACAACTTGACTGTTACCGTGAGGAAAAACAAAAAGTTTCCTTATTATGATTATTGAAAGGTAAAGCGGGTGCTCTCCGTTCCCGTGTTGGTCTTGGCAAGACGAGTAATGATAAACTCAGTGGCTAAAGCTTCTGTATAGAATTCAGTCATCATTTTGCATTTTCTGTATTTGTACTGACTTGATATTCATGAAGACTTTGATGAAAGTGTGATTTCTTGTCATCAAAGCTTCAACAATATTTTCTTATAACTTACATTGAAGCTGACGCACTGCATACCATGTTTGTCATGGTCAGCCTTACACCGTCTATTTTTCTCAGTATCT
The DNA here is from genome assembly GCF_015104395.2 of Macrobrachium nipponense. Lineage (NCBI taxonomy): Eukaryota > Metazoa > Arthropoda > Malacostraca > Decapoda > Palaemonidae > Macrobrachium > Macrobrachium nipponense. The sequence continues at coordinate 40,737,036 of NC_087207.1, forward strand.
CATTCATGCAACTCTTTATCTCTTACACTTTGTCCATTCTCTCATTCTTTCTCGATTTCTTGATTGCTGGTCTATCTCTAAAATCGAACTCTTGTCGGAAAGCCTTCCAGTATAAGAGAAAGGACTTTTATGAGGAATCATCGCCCTATATTCGAACTCATTATAAACTTCGAAAAGTCTTCGCAAAAAATTGAAAACCTAATAAGGTACTTTCTGTTACGCACTAACCTCTTTGGCTGTCTGTCAATATATATATATATATATATTATATATATATATATATATATATATATGTTGTTATATATATATATATATATATATATATATATATATATATATATATATATATTATATATATATATATAATATATATTCCTCCCCCGTGACGAGAATCTTCATAGTAGCGATCGAGAGAAGAGTTTCCGTCATTTCCCTGGTGATGAAATAATCTCTGGAAATGACAACATAAGAGATCTTGATTGCATTTATGATGAAACCAGACAATTCCGGGAAGAAATGCGTTAACATAAAAGAAAAAGGTATAAGAGACTATCAAATACTCATAATACATTTTTTTTTTTTTTTTTTTTTATCTTTCTCAAGCGAGTTTGTGGTAATAACGGAAGTTCGTCATTAAAGAACTGCGTATATAATCGGAGTATGGTTAATCAGTGTCAGCTAAGCACCCTTCTCCCATCAGTAATGCCTCGATAAATGGGCTGGAATACCTGCTGCTCTTAGCAGTTTGCTCAAATATCAGGTGTCACGGTTTTCTTACCCCGCCTGAGCACCAGAAAACCTGTTTTTTTTTCAAGTTTCGGACTTTGCCAAATACTCCGTGCTCTGGCGTTTCAAAGGAGAGGGCCTTAATCCTCAACCCTCTGAGAGTATATTAGGGTAACCCACAGCCCTCTTGAACCGTTTGTCCTGGCTTTTAATCTGGCTCAGAGATGGATGAAGTTTAGAGGATCCCAGAATAACTGCCTTGCAGTCAAGAAGTCATATGATAATCTTTTGTATACAGGCCACATTCATGTCACCGCTTTTAATAGTCACAAGAAGACAGGTCAGAGATTTAATACATGCTACTTTTGTAGGAACCCTGTCTGAGATCAAGAACCCTGTGCATACAGACGCATTTGGCTCCAAATCTGATGCTGGCATTAGATTTGGAGTTGATATTTTCTTATGCTGAAAGTGCTTTTGATTTTCTGAGCAGCATTTGGTTTAGGTTTCTCTGCTGCGCTTTATCCAATATAAGTTGGGACTATAGGAATTTCAGAGGATTTTTATTCGGTCTTTTGTATTCGTATTTTTAGTCACCAACAGTCTGATTGTTTGTCCGTACTTTCACTCTATCATATCCTATACATTGCGATTCCTACCACATACGTATCAGTCCTTCGTAAAGGCTTTAAAAGATAGTCGAAATCGGTCAGGACCTACACCCATTATCTTTATTTTGTGGTGATGATTGTTACATAAAATCACGTGTTAATGTATTTATAATAATTTGTATAAAATCAAGTGTTAATGTAATTATAATCAATCTTACATATATATATATATATATATATATATATATATATATATATATATATATATGTGTGTGTGTGTGTGTGTGTGTGTGTGTGTGTGTGTTTGCGTGTATAATAAATATTTTCATCATACGCCTTTTTCCTTTGTAGATAGGCGGCATCAATGGGTATATTCCTTCATAATTCGCGGAAAACCTTTAATGGTAAGGTTGCTAGCTGCTAACTATTTCCATATGGTAAACTGTGGAGTTGGCCGAAAGAGATCCACAGACTTTGTAACCGTTCTCAGGCTTTGTCCACACTGTAGTGACACTTGCTGTAGACATATCACAAACAGATAACATGCAAACCAACGACTTACTGATAGTTTCTGACCAGTGTTTCATACGATTATCAAGCCTTTGCCCAAAATTCGTTCTTCACTCGGTCGTTGACTTTACAGTTTTTTTCTTTCTTTTTTTAGTAAGAGGAAAGGAAACCGAATTAATACAATGAATATTTTGGTATTTCTGACCGGCATGCTATTTATTGTATTTTGACATTCAAACAATTTTCATTTTTCTTAGAATAAAGAGTTATTGCAGAAAATATCATAATGATTTGAAATATAGAATTGGAACTCCCCTCCCGTATATAGAATATGCAAACATGTAAACACCCACTCCACTCAGAATTAACTCTCTTGACTTCATTCAAAAGTAAATATCTGTATCAGTTCATATTCCTTTTTTTTTTTTTTTTTTCTCAGCATGAAGGCATTTTCAAGTTTATGAAGCTGTTTACTACGGGGAAGGAAGGATACAACGAATATTGTTCACCGTCTGGCAATTTTTAGTTTGCTCCTTCTCTTATTTCTTTAACTACTACAACCTTTCAGAGTAGCATATAGTATTACCGCTCCCTATTTGGTGAATATGCGCCAAAGATTTATATAAATGAATAATGATAAAATTGCTGAAAAGTCAGACCCTGTCACAGAAATACAAAGAGGGTTTATTGATTCTTCCTTCCCTAGCATGCAGACTTTGAAACTAATATATTATAATAATAATTTTTATTTAGTGAAGTCTTCATATCACATGAAGTCAACACGACACTGGGTTCCATGAAATATCTTTGCAACTAATGATAGGCAGGTGGCTGGAACAGCATTTGCTTGGTTAGCTGAGTTCAGGGGCTTTTACAAAGAGCCGGAGACAGCATAAGACCAGCCTAGTTTAAACCAGCGCGCCACCAACAACTTTCTCTCGCTCTCTCTCTCTCTCTCTCTCTCTCTCTTCTCTCTCTCATCTCTCTCTCTCTCTCCAAATGGAGACGAATGGACTGCAAAGCTATGCCTTTTTCTTACCCCTGATCCAAAGAATATATGTAAATGGAAAGCAATGAAGTTGCTGCTTGAGGAATGAAAGACTAGAACTTAGGAAAACAAAACAACAAAGAGAGTTCCGAGTCTTGTTTAGGGGTGTGATGCGCAATTTACGGGAAACGACCCCGGAGGGCCTTTTCGATGGATGACAAGGAAAAGGGCTTTCATGCTGTACTCTCCCCTAACCCGCCATTGACGCTCCCACGGAGCAATATGAGCGGCGCGTTTTGAGCGGCGGTATCAGTGCGTGATGCTTTGGCTTCCAGTTTATAATTACAGGTTTCTGCTTGAGTGCTCACCTTTGGTGTCTCTATACCGGTGTAAATTGAAATGAAACTCACCCTTACAACCAGGTGTTTTCAGATATTAACGCTAACCATACTCTCATTATGATGGGGTTGGCTGGAAATTTTTGAAAAAAATGAATGGGGGTTCGGGGCTAAATTTATTAGAAAAAAATATGATGGGGTTGGCTAAATTAGGAAATATGATGGGGTTGGCTAAATTAGTAAATATGATGGGGTTGGCTAAATTAGCAAAAACTTATGGGGTTGGCTAAATTAGGAAATATGATGGGGTTGGCTAAATTAGGAAATATGATGGGGTTGGCTAAATTAGGAAATATGATGGGGTTGGCTAAATTAGGAAATATGATGGGGTTGGCTAAATTAGGAAATATGATGGGGTTGGCTAAATTAGGAAATATGAAGGGTTGACTAAATTAGCAAAAATGACGGTAATGCTCAATGAACCTTGAAACTGGGTGGTATCAGTGACAGTAGTCCTCATAGGTCTACTGGGTGAATGAAAGAGCAATCTCAGTTATCGGAACGGAGTTTATCCTTGAACAAAAAAGATAGGAACGGCAGATTTTGTTAGAAAGGAGTTAAAATTTTCCCTTAAAAAAAATTGGTACAGAAAAATTAAGTTGATTGCGGGCAGCATGATATTCAAGGTGGCCTTCATATAGACCAGGGAATTTGTCTCTTGCCTTGGCACTTGAATGCCTGGTGTTGTATGGAACCTGTTGTTTATGATATATACGTTGAATAAAGGAGGTAAGATTCGTACGTTATGTGGGAAAGGATGAGAGAAAACATAATTGTCAGGTAGATTGGTTCGTATGTATAATGGGAACAGAGAGGCGGTTTACGCAAGGGAACTCAGATTCAGTTAGCAGCTGAGCAATGAAAAGGCCACTACCCTACACATGATACGAATATTCTGTAAGTAATCATTAGAAAGCGTCACTCTTCTGAGAATAATATCATCACAGTTACGTGATATCTACACAAAGGCCGGAGGGAATCCACCGAAGATAAATGATTGCTAATTCAGCGTCGCTTGAATAGTGGACGGTTTTCATAAGTACGAAAAAGAATACTAACTACACGAAATAAACAATAGGAGAGCCACTAGTGCTACTTATCTTTTTTACGAAAATCAAAACATGTAATATCTATTGAACGGACATCAAATATGTAAATATGTGTGATATAGATATGCATCACTGGTTATAGCAACCACATGTAACAAGAAGATGCATAGTAAGAAATACCAGACCCAAAGGAGTTATAAAAGAGTATAATATTGTCCAAGAGATTCTGGACTCCAGACAAAGAGTTACTGGTCAGAAAGCATTACCAAATACTAGTTGAAATTGAGCATTTGTAGCTGATTGATTTTGTGGTAAAAAGTAATAAGTGAAGATCCGGCATTTAACTTTTTACATTAATCGTACCTGATCAATATAGGGTTATGCACCCTGTGCCTTGTTATCCTACCACCTTTCATGAGAGAAACAACACGAAGTTATTTTCTACGAAGTCGCTGATATTCTGGAACATTCCAGTCACACAACGTTTTGATGCGGGCGCCCCCTCGATCCTCCCCCCCACCCTAATGAAAGAGCGTCTTCTAAAACCCGTAAATTTTGCATTCAATGAAATTGAATTCGTACAATTCAGAAACTACCACCCGCCAAAAACAAATTAGTTTCTCCTTTAGAATTTCTGAGGTTGCTAACTTGAACTTCTATATAAGCATACGAAAAGGGTAAAATAACATCAAATATGTCACATGTTAAAAAAGAGAAAATATATGATTTTAAGATTAGTCATATAAAAGTAAAAGATGACCTTTACTGTAAATATGACACATGCGAAAATACCGAGAAAGTATTCACTAAGTGATGGACTCATAAAGGCATGAAAATGAAGGAAAGACAATTTAAAAATGTGTAATGAAGAATATAAGAGAAAGATCCTGAAATACAAAACAATATGAGCGAACCCCTGGTAGTGAGCCTTACAGAATAGCAATAGGAACTGTAGTATAGTTTATTTTTATGGAGCAGGCAACTTTTATGCATGGCAAGTGTAAGAGATAACCCAGCCAGAGTATTGCTAATACAGCCCGTGTTTACACTCAATAATTGATTTGCGCCTTATATTCCTTCGTTTTGAAAATGGAATATGAATATAGATATATATATATATATATATATATATATATATATATATATATATATATATATATATATATATGTATGTATGATGTATATATATATATATATATATATATATATATATATATATATATATATATATATATATATATGTTTGTTTTTATTTATTTCTGTGACCGATCTTGACAAAACTTGGCGCGTGGACATCAATTGACCCTACTTAGAAAAATTGGTAGTTTTCAAACCCTACCCCCCTTGCCCTTGCCCTCTTCGCCCTTCCCACTAACCCCTTTCCCTTAGTTTTATCATACTTCATTTTATGTCCTGAAGATCATAGAAATGTATTGTTGAAAATGCTTTTTCAGTCACCACAACAATAACATAGTAATACCTGGTTCAAAGGAGCAGTTACCACAGTAATACCTGTATAAAAAGGACAGAACGCTCATAATACCTAGATAGAGGTACAGTCACAAAAGGGACAGTCACCACTATAATTTCTGGATAAGAGGGACACTTATCATTGCAATACCTGGATAGGAGGGACAGTCACCACAGTAATATCTGGATGAAACGGACAGTCACCGTAGTAATACCTGGATAAATGGGACAGTCACACAGTATACCTGTCAGTTCACCAATGTATGTTCGAAGGGTGAACTTCTCCATAAAAAAAGTAGAACTCTCGTTGGACATCAACACAAGCTCCTCCCCTTGCTTTTCCCTTCCTTAAACCTTCCCCCTCCCCCCCTTTCCTCTCCTCTCCTCTTCCCTTACCCCACATCCCATTTCTCTTTCCCTCCCCTGCAAGTAGACTATCATTCAAAGTATTCCCGGGCAGTGCTGTGTTGGTCAGCATATATATATATATCTATATATATATATATATATATATATATATATATATATATATATATATGAAATCAAGCTACCAATGTCCTTTAATATCCAATTCGCTCTACCTCGGAATAAATATATTTTCATGTGTAAACCGAGGAGATCGGGACTTCAGTGAAGTTATTGACTCGGCCAACAAGTTGCTGATCGCGTTGATAACATCATTGAGTCTGATTGATCCTCTGTCCGCTTGAAGTCCTGATTGATCCTCTGTCCGCTGGTTCGAATCCACGACAGGACGAAATATTATCAACTAAAAAGTTCCCTTTCGGTTACATATATATTAATTTCGAGGTAGAGCGAATTGGATATTAAAGGACTTTGTAGCTTTATGCATATATATGAATTAAATTGATGTGATAAAAATGTAAATCCTCATATGTACGAGGATTTACATCACTGTTTTTATGACAAACTTTACTAGTAACCGAACACGGAAAAAATGTGGGTTGGCTGTTGCCTAATGAAATACTATAATGAATGTGACAGGATTAATTCATTGTATTACAAGTTCTGCTTTTATGCGTATAAAACGAACTGGAAACCTTTGTTTTTTGGGGTTGAAATATGTAAATATCATTTGATTTTTAATTACACATCTGGTTGCATCTCTGAAACGAGTTGTGCTCTTATTCATTAGAAAATGGTATTATGACACCTGTGTTCCTTTTTTTCACTGGGAGTATGACCGGGTTCCATACTCTCTTGAATGAGGCTTTAAAGTCCTCCACTAACGTTCAATTTTGCATGTACAGTTACGAAAATTGCACAATCGGACTGTGCAGGAATATCTTCCCCACTAACAATACAGTCCTTTTCCTCAGTCCTCCTTAGCAGCCACAGCGTCAACACACGGTTCTTTGGCTGCAATTGGCTTGCTGGCATCATAAGAAAAATTCGTAAACGTCAAATAAGACGTCCAGTGAAAGAGTACTTGGAATAAACGAATTAATACTCCCACGCGAATTTTTTAAGAGTTTTGAATATGACCCCAAGGACTTTCATAATGTTTATTAAATATATTATGAATAAGCGAAGAGTTCCATGGAAAGATAATCAAGTTCGTAATCATTTGCTTTCATTTGAAAATTGACACAGATAGGCCTATTTTTTTTTTTTTGTTTCATTAAAATGGGTAAATGCTGATTCGTTTTAATTTTTAAGATTGACTTTCTTATGACGTGTTACAATGAATGAAAATCGATAGTTTACCACTGTCTTCCTGTGTTTCATTAGTTTGTTGAATAGACTAATTTAATTTCAAAACGAACTTACGTGGGATGTAAGCAATGAATAAACATACATAGTCCAATATTTTTTTTTTTTTATTTGCTTCATCGGAAAGTAGAATATTATTTTGATTTCATTTTAATAATGAAAATACATACATGATGCATAATCATGAATAGACAAATGTAGGCCTAGTCTTGTTTTAGATTATTTTGTCATAGTAAATGATGCTTATTTTCATTGAAAAACTGACTTGCATTTATAAAACCACGAATAAACATACATAGACTTAATCTCTTACGACAACCTTTGGATTTAACCATCCAAAGCAAAGTCTCATTCATATAGAAGGTTTTCAATGAAATCTACAAAACATTCAGGAATGATACTGCTACTTTCAGCCTTCATTATACTCGTACACAATTGTTTTTTTCTGTGTGGATATGATTATATGTTATTCTGACATCCGTATCAATTTTTAAAACACAAGTATCCATATATCTGTCCGCGGACGGACAGCGAAATGAGCCAAAAAAGTTGTATGATTTATATCCAGTACATTAACATTGCAACGCGTATGCACAACCATTTGGGCTGAGGCTCATGGATAGATGAGCTATTTACTCAGGCCGCCTGCGCAGGCCAGAGAAACTGAGCAGGTTGTCTACATACTAACGTTCAGTTTTAACTGCACAGTCCAAACTGTGCAGTTATAACTCTTCTTTCCCAGCATTTGCCCTACATTAAGGGGTCGGTTGCCTGATGCACCTTCTCCACTGCCTTCTATCTAAGGCATCATCCTTCACCAAACCTCTTCTCTTCTTATCTTCCTTCACTTTATCTTGCCACCAATTCTCTGTCTCCCTCTCGATCTTCTTCCTCTAACAGGTTCCTCTTCACTCTCTCCTCGTCATCCTTTCTTGCCCATACCATCTCAGTTGTGACTCTCTTATCACCTCTGTAATCTTTACTGAGCCTGCCCTTCTTATTTCATCATTTTCTTATCTCTCAAGCAGCGATCTTCCCATAATCCACCTCAGCTTCTCATTTCTTCTCTCAAGCTTTACTTCCTCTTTTTTTCTTCTTAGAACCCATATTTTTCCACTCCATACTTTAACACTGGTCTTATCACTGTGTTATGAATCTTGACTTTTAGCTTGATTGGCATTTTCTTATCACATACTACTCCAGCTACCTCTTTCTGCTTCTGCCATTGCAGCATTTTATCCTACTGTCACTTCAGCCTCACATCCTCCCTCTTGGCTTAAAGTAGATCCTAAGTAATTAAACTTTTCTTTCTGTTTTGTAATTGAGCCTCTTCTTTCTTGTATTACTATTCTTTCTCTATCTTCCCCTACTGCTCAGCAAACCTGTCTTTATCCACATCTACCTTTAAGCCACCCCTTTCTAAGACTCCTGCCACTCTTCAACCCTTCTCTGTAGGCCCTCTCATCTTCAGCAGTAATCGCCAGATCATTGGTGTACAAACAAACATGGGCTTAATGCTGACCCTGGTGTAATCCAACACCAACTTCAAAGCTTTCTGTTTTCGACAACAGCTGTCATTACTTTTTGTGCTTGTTCTTTTATATATCATCTCAACCAGCCTAACCCACTTTTCTGGGACTTTCCTTTTCCTGAAACACCAAAATATCACTTCTCTTTGGATTCTATTGTATCTTTCTCTAGGTCTATAAACCCACAATAGAGCTCCTAGTTTCCCACTAGCCTTTTTTTCCTGTAGCTGTCTTACTATGAAGATGGCATCCACCATCCCCCCTCTTCCTCTCATGAATCCATACTGCTGTTTCCAATCTTTACAATCTCTCTTAATCTCTCATCCAGTATTCTCTCAAACTTTCAATCTATGCTCTGTTAGTTTAATTCCCCTGTAATTACCACAATCCATGACATCTCCCTTCTGCTTGTATTATATACCATTAGACTCTCATCCCAGTCCGTTGGCATTTCTCCTTTTTCACATATAGCTTTTAATAAATACAGCGTCCATTTCTCCCTCTCTGTACCTAGTAATTTGATAATTTCAATTTGGAACTCCGATGGACCTGGTGATTTACCATTCTTCATTTTCCTTATGCTCTCTTCACTTCTGTATCCTGTATCTCCATCACTGGTCCCTCCACCCTTCTCTCTTATTTTCAGTATTTAACAGTTGTTCAAAATGCTCTTGCTATCTCTTCTTAATGTCTCCATCCCTATACATATATTTCCATCAGTATCCTTGATGACACCCAATTTACTCACATCCTGCCTGTCTCTGCCTTTTCTCAAGTTTGACAACTTATAGATATCCTTTTCACCTCTTGTTCCTAGTCTATCATTCAACTGCTCTGCCGCCCTTCCAATAGCCATACCTACCGCTCCTTCTTGCCCCTCGTTGCCTCTTCTCTGTACCTTTCCTCTGCACCATGTGCATGCCTTACTTTCCATTTTTTTAATGCTATTGATTTTCTTTTAACTTTTGATTCTTTGCACCATCTCCATCTACTACCACTTTTCTTTTCTCAACACCTCCATATCCATTGGTTCTTTCCCACCAGCTCCTCTGCTTCCCCTACATATTTTTCTCATGACCTGCCGCCCAGATATTTTCCACTCTGTTACCCTTTCCTCCCAAATTCTATGTTGCCCCCTTTCCAGACATCTCTCTCACAGTCCTAAATTACTCCACCTTTTCTCCTTTAAGGTCCCAAATCTTATTCTAGATCTTCTCTTTCTCTTCTTGGGTTTCTTACCTCTCATTTTAAAATCCTCATCACCACCAACCTGTCTGTTTAACACACGCCTCTCCCAAGGTCACTTTGCAGTTTATTGTCTCCTCTAACCAGGATGTAATCTATTTGGCTATGCGCGCCTCCACTTTCATAACTTATCAAGTATCTAACTTTTGAAACCATGTGTTCGTACAGGCCAATTCACAGCTCTGAGCCATCTCCAATAAATAATCCTCATCTTTGTTTTTATTCCAAACCCTGTTGTACTTCCTCATACTCATCTCTTCTCTTTCCCACTCTTGCCATTCATATCAGCTCCTACTATTAGTTTCTCCTCCTCTTACACTGTTCTAGTGGCATCCTCGAACTCTTGTCTAAATAATTCTTTCTCTTGCTCTTGGCACCCCATCTGAGGAGCATATGCTGATATATTTGACTACCTTGTCCCCTATTATAATTATTATTGGAATCTTTAAAATCCTATCATTGACTCTCTTTACTTCTGCCACTTTTTCCTTCCAGTTTGTTAGTTACTATAATTCCAACTCCATTTCTTCCCTCTCGTGACCCGCTGTATATAGCTTAAATCCATTTCTATCTCTCTAGTTCCACTTCTTTTCCACGTAGTCTCCTGCCCACACAAGAGATCTATCCTAATCTCTCCATCGCTTCTAGGGGACGCCAAGCCTACTTATATTCCTTAAAACATCATGGCATGGTTTTATTGTCATAACTGCGCAGGCATAACTGAACGTTAGTGGCGGCTTAAGTCCTGTCATAATGGAATGAGCATTAGCAAGATGTTGAAACATAGGCTTAAAGAACAACATAAGGAATACGCTAATTTGCACTATATTTAGTTACGAAATTGGTGTAACATTATTTTCTGGAATTGCTCTTGGCACAACTCTTGGAAACTAGAGGATGTGCAATAAAGTCTAAAAAATAGGCTTATTCGTGGAACAAATTCCTAGGTCGAAATTGCTATTTTCGTATTTTATCTCGTCTAAATCAGAGTTTCGGTTGCTCTCTCTTCGTGTTTATATTGAATAGAACCAAACTCCTTGTTATGAAACTTTTTTGTTTTAGTTTTAAACCTCATAATCGTGATCAGGTAAACTAATTCCTGGTAACAGTGATGTCTTCTGAGTTATCGTATCCGCTTCATAATAGATTATTTAGTATGATAGTTAACTACGAAAAATACGATGTAACGTACTAATATTGAATATTAATATTGATACTGTAATATTAATATATATATATGTATATATATATATATATATATATATATATATTATATATATATATATATATATTAATTATTATTCAGTATCAATATTAATATTCAATATTAGTACGTTACATCGTATTTTCGTAGTTAACTATCATACTAAATAATCTATTATGAAGCGGATACGATAACTCAGAAGACATCACTGTTACCAGGAATTAGTTTACCTGATCACGTTATGAGGTTTAAAACTATATATATATATATATATATATATATATATATATATATATATATATATATATATATATATACTATATATATGAATGTGTATATATGTGGTGTGTGTGTGTGTATGTGTGTATGTGGGTGTGTGTATGTGTGTGTGTGAAGTGTATACTCCTCATTGTGGAGAAAGAAAATATATTTTAGTATTTATGTAACATCACAGAAATATATTTTTTAACTAATATTTCATTTGAATTGTTTTTAATAAGTAAGTCTCTCTCTCTCTCTCTCTCTCTCTCTCTGTCTCTCTCTCTCTCTCCTCATCTTCTCTCTCTCTTCGTCCTCTCTCTCTCTCCTCTCTCTCTATGCGTTGTTGTTTACTGACAAGTATGAATATCTTAGAGCCATCCAAAGTAGATTTGGATTGCACTTATAGGTTAATCTGTGGTTTGTAGGTATCGAAACTTCTCTCTCTGCCTCTTTCTCATGTTGTTTTTTTTTTACTTTCTCGTTTCCATAAACCATTTCTTACAATGTCAAACCCATTCTTTATCAATCCGTATATGAGAAATTTGTTGAAGGATGTTTTTATTTTGATTCGTTATGGAATAAAGTATTTTCTCAGACTATGAAGTATATATTTCGATTTATCAAATTGTTATCCTGTTTGCAGCTCTCTAAACAGATGTTTATTGCTTTCGCAATACTGTTAAACACGTGTGTAAGCAGTTATGGTCATGATTCAGCACATCCGTGAGATTTTTAAAACAACGTGAGAATGCTAAAATTGAAAAATATTGGAAGGGTGGTGGTTAAATTCCTACAACAAAATCTTTTGATTAGATGTTTTTCCTAGTGATTAAATCTTTACTTTGATCTTGATCTAATTCTTGTATGAGCGAGTCACTTTTAAATATTGTAAGCATTCTAAAATAAATAAAGAGAACAGAAGCAAATAAAGTCTTTAAACTATAATTTGCATTATCAGTCACTTGCCTTAACTCATCAAATTTTATTATAAGTCAAAATGCAATTCGTATGTCTGATTGAAAAGCATCGAATGACAATAAAAAAAAATTAAAAAACTCAGATAGTTCATATTTTAATGAAAAATGTTTTGTTTCCCGCCGAATTAAAATAAGAGACAGAAAGGTTCAGATAATTCATAAACTGAAATTAACACGAAAGATGGTTTTTAGCAGATCCTCGAAGGAAGAGTTGATTCATGGATATTTTGTGTTCTCGTCATACTATAGCTATATATTTTTATAGAGACCAACTTAAGTAGAAAAGTATACAAAAGCATTCAGAAAGACTGGTAATGCTAGAGAATATTGTAACAAATCTCCATTTGCTTATAAATTTAATAATGATTTATATTGTGGAAAGATCAACGGGAAGAAAGCTATGTTATCAACTTTGACTGACTTCTACTTCTGATTGGAACTGGAAACTGGTTAAAATGAAGCCAACGACCAGAGAGATTCTTTTTGGTTTCCATCTTGCATGTTTTATTTTTCATTTCTTTTACTAATTTCGAACGAAACCCTTAAATATAAATGAGAAGTAAATGGAAAACAGTCTTTCCTGGTTGGATTCTACGCTTTCACTCGGGAGAAAGTGAAATAAATTACGAACCCACTCCCCTCTGAAGATGCATTCGAACTTACTTCAACTCTTATGTACTCATTACTATCTCTCGAATTCAGATATATTTTTACCGAAGCTGAAATATTCTTTTTAGTTTGTTTATAAGCTTTAGTACGTAGAATCTACTGGTCACCAGTTCCATAATAATACTTTGTAGTGGTTGCAATGGCCGCTTGCAAGTCGATTTGGTATTAACTTTCTAATATGCTTTGCACTGAAATCCTTGAATCCGAAATGGGAAATAATTGAATGTAGAAAATCGTAGTAACATCCACGGCTCTGTTTGCAGTAGAATACCATTCTGTATATTTGCTAAAATGATCTTATTTTCAATCTAACTGCCTTTATAAATCTCATCATAAACTTTTGTGTTCGTCTTCTGTTCATTCAGTTTTAACTCTTTCGGAAGATATTTTCATCGAAATACATTTTCCATTAAGGATGAATCTCACACAGCTTTATTCAGCGTCACTGCATTCAGTTGCTTTTCCAGTATCCATAAATTGTCAGGCTGCTCTGAATTCTTTCAGTTCTCTATTAAAGCCTACGTAAGACGCAACGCAGAAAAATAACCCAATGAAAATGTTATGTTTATATTTTTCAGTTTTTTTTATTAGTAGCCGATCGTTATTTGAAAAATGTTTGTTTTTCTTTTAACATTGAAATAGACCAAATTATATTGTTCAAGAAATTTGTGTCCAGCAGATAAACCTTAGGGTACGTTTTTTTTTTTTTTTTCTTTTTTTTCAGTCATCGCCAGTATGAACATACGACTCGTTGTCTGTGTTGATAATCTCGACATCAAGGATTTTTGCGAATATTTATTTGAATATCTATTATTTATCTATATCATCATTTTTGAAGGATAAATTGTACGGATATGCGAAATCGCTCCCTTCGCTTTTGTGGGGTATGGTAAATGTCATTATGACGCCCTTCTTAATATTATTGTTTCTGTTATTATCAGACGATTGTTGAAACAACAAACTAAAACTCTGCATTTTGCCTTTTTTTAATCTCGATTTGTTAACGAAAAATGCTTGTGAACCATTTAATGTGTTGTGTAATTGCAGTCAGAAGCGTATTTTAGGTAAGATACTCTATCAACACACATATAAAAAATACTACATAAGTATTTATATATTTATTTATTAATAAAAAATTTTTATTGCAGATTTAGGAACTATTGTTTATTTTAGGCCTGCGTTGTTTCACGTTCAATTTGCAGCTGCCTCAATGATCGCATTTGCCACTTGTTAAAAGATTTCGACAATATACGTTTTTTCACTTTATTTCGCGGCCCACAACTGTCAAAGCTACTTAAATAAATTGAAAGCACTGTCATGGTCTTGCACTCTTCCTCAGCTCCGCATAAAACACACACCTTTGCAAATATGCTTTAAAAACATTTCTCTTTCATTATTCAGCTGGGTATATGAAAAGGCTTTGGGTTTTTGGAAGTAACCTGAAAAATGGATTCACTCTTAATCAGTTGAACGCCCTGTGATAATGTTTTCTCCTGCCTCTATTTTTCTGTCCGGGGTATCACCGGGCCCATCGTATTTATGATAATATGTACTAATATACAGTAGATCCCCTTTATGCTTAAGTTTTGTTATTATTAGTTTATTTTGTTCACCACCGCTATAGTAAGTAAAGCTTTTTTATTACATATGATTATTATTATTCACTACGCTGGAACCCAGCGCTGCCGTCATGTCTCCCTTACTCTCCCACCCCCAACTAGACCGACACAACAGGTTTGCCAGGAGAAAGGTGGATGTGTCTGTCCCCTACTCTCCTGAGCCCATAACTACCCCCCACCCCACCCAGGTGGACAACAGTTAGCAGGAGGTGTGTAGATGTGTCATGTTGCCCTACTCCTCCCAATCCCTCCCTACCTCGCCCCCAACCTGGGAGAACAAACATGTTTGCAGGAAGAGGGTGGATGTGTCATGTTTCCCCTACCTTCCCGATCCCCTACCTCCCCAATCCCCTACCTTCCCGATCCCCTACCTACCCCGCCCCCAGAGAAAAATAAGGGTTCTTATACAAAGCAAGAGTAAGCAAGGATGCCAATTGGAACCTCCATATTCGAATGCCTTTGTTTTTTTTTTGTTTTTTTTTTTGCCCTACAATGGTGTCTTGGTTGTAAATATTTGTTTGTTTGCAACGTAGCTTTGTTTTATGATTTTATTTTTATTTTTATTTATTGTTGTGTTCGATAATTGTTTTTCCTTATTCAATTAACAGTGTTAATAATGATGGGGCAGAATAAATTCATCACAACAGGGAGTAAATGAAAAACAATATCCGTATCAAAAGGATATAGTCACAGCATACTGACCTTCAAGAACAAGTAGGATATTCTGCATTTCCGCTCTTTTCAGATGTGCCTGGAAAGGATTCATTCTTGCGCCTCAAAGGAACACTGCTGATAATATGATGAATGTAGGGAAATTTTGATTGCTTCAGATGAAATCTCTTCTTATTTTGAAAACAATAACCTTCTTGCAGGGTTTATTTGATTTTTCGCTTTTTTTATTCATACAATACAAATGGTGTGTGTTTGCAAAGAGTAAGCCTGAAACACTCGGGAAAATGCATTGGTGTGTTTCACTGGCAATAGTTTAAATGTATAATTCCATTTGTTCTTATGGAGAAGAGAGCTTTATTGACGTAAGTATCACTTGGGATCTAATGCCTAATCATCATAGTCTTATTGTGTTTCAGTTTTAACTTTCGAATTTAAATGAATGAAAATGTAAGAATTATATAGTAGTAACGGAAGAAAAGAGATAAACACAAATAAATTAAACAAGAAGTCGCCTTCCAGGATGTGTAGCTCTGCATCGCCCAGTAAATTCAATTAGCGGTGCCAGTAAATTTTCGGACGATGCCACAGAAGCCTAGAGAGATGTATTGTACACGCGACCTTCTTGCTTTGGGCATATGGGAGACAATTTTTATGATCAGTATAACTGCAATATCTCTCTCTCTCTCCTCTCGTCTCTCTCTCTCTCTCTCTCTCTCGAGGAGAACGTTAAAATATCTAGTTTATCAAGTCAAAGCTTATGGATTTTCTCTCTCTCTAATTTTGGCGAAAGAATTGTATTGTTTTCTTTCTTGTTTATAAAATTACAATGATGCGGAGCGGTGTATATTTTTTTTCCCTCTCTCGCAGTTTTCGTTATTTTCTTTGTTAGTACCTTGTTTGAAATTTCCATGATAAGATGCTAAAATAGGAAAGGAGATCCCCAAACTCTGTTGCAAGCATCAAAAGAGAAAAATGTCGAACTGAATCTCCAGAGGTAACTTCCTTGAAATGATAGAAGGCGTTGCTATAAAAGTTTCCGAAGTTTATGACTGTGATTTGAGGCCGCTCTTAATCACGCTACTATCGTGCTCATCTGGTATTAGCATTCTTTCCATAAAAAGATATGAAAAGAGAAAATTTTCTGGAAAACACTGAGCTGAAAATTAGCTTTGAAAAAATAATATAGTTTTCAGATTATTCAGCAGAGCTTTAAAGAGGTAAAGCTGGTGCAGCGGTAAGATTAAAAAGGCGATTTTTAACACAAGAAATTGGGACATAAATCGGGTATGAAAGTTTTATATTCATAGATAATTAATATTCAACATCAGAAGCCATTCATAGTAATTTCAACTTAGTAAATTACCGTTACTCGTTGAGTTTTTCTATCAATTCTTTTCTAATCAATATGCATTTATTTAATTATAATTTTAGATATGGCAGCACTTTCTCAGATTAAAAAAAGGTACTCTATATATGCATAGTCATACATATCTCCATCATCCATGTATATTAAATTTCTACAAGAAGGAAAAAGTTATAAGAGTATGGACTACAAACAATAATTGAATTTATAAATTCTATAACGCATTTACTTGAAAGAGTAATAAATTGCTTAAATTGTTTTGAATTTTATATTGTTACTTCTATACTAGATGTTGGTGGCTAAATACCATATTTTTGGTTCGTATTTAGAAACGATTGAATTTTGGTTTAAGAATATTTCATTTTACTTACTGACGATACACCAACGAAGCTGAGATCCTCCGCTGATAGTAACGGAAGAATGTTGATACCATGAGAACCTTGGAGGATGTTCTCCTCCGGTGACTGGGTAGGTTTATTTTCCATTTTTGTTCCTCTTTTCACACAAATTTCAGCTTCACTTAAAAACTTCTCGAAAGTCATCATAGATAATGTGAGATATTTTAGGACATACACAATTTTATCTGTGCATTCGATTTTCGTGCTAAATTTTCTAATGAATAGTTGCTCGATATTCTCTTTCTTACTCTAATTAGGGTACTTTAGTTAATAACGAAACAATGGAATATAAATAAAAGAAATTATTAACTAGGGTAAAAAGGCACGACCGTACTTATCTAGGATGTATCTTTCATATATCCTTGTGAATGGTATGAAAGGCCAATCAGTACTGTTTATACTGGAGTTCATGATTTCCACCACACAGTTGAAGGGGGTGAAGGGGTGCGATGCTTTGGAGCCTGGCGCGTAGCGAAAGCTCTATCAATCTCTCAAGATTAGGAAATGGACACTTCCTTGGAACTTTTTCTCCGCACACTATAAGCATAGTTTTCTTTCCATCGAAAGCGGATCTTGAGAAGTTTGCTAGAGCTGATTTGTTTGGTATTTCTTCCCTCTCCATCACCTATACATGCACACTATACATTATATATATTATATTATATATATATATATATATATATATTATGTGTGTGTGTGTGTGTGTGTGTGTGTGTGTATAGATATATAGATATATATATATATTATATATATATATATATATATATATATATATATATATATATATATATATATATATATATGAATAACTTGTCACGAAGTAAATATAAAACGTGATGCTATGTATAAATAAAGGTTTTTTTGCCACGAAGAAGAAAAAATGAAAAAGCGAGATAGCCAAGTACTTTCGGTCCTGTTCGGACCCTTTATTGAGGCAAAACTGATTTTACAAAGAACACATAGTCAAAAGAAGGCTTAATATACAAACTGACACTACCAGATTAGCCATAAGGGCGATTTCACTCACAGAAAGGAGGAGTCGCCAGAGGCTAGCCACACCTTGAAGGATACCTGCAGTAAACAAGTGATTCTTCCAGAAAACAGTACTTTTGAAAAAAAACACGAGAGCATATACAATTTAATATCATGATTTTTACACAACTTTTCCCAACAAAATTATTATTATGAAAAGACGAAAGAAAATATAAATATAATAGCTGAAGTATATTGCAGAACCACAAATTTTCCTCAGAAATCATCGGTTGGAATTCTGTGCACGAATATCAATACTTGGTTCACGATGACCTAAAAGATACGGCAGACATAGAACAGAGGCGACATGAATTATGTGTAACTGGCAACATGATTGCAAGGAGGTTTTTGCTTTCTGTCACCGAGACGTGAAACTGCGGCCCTTCCGCTCGTATTAGTACAGTATCTATGGGTGTTCCCTCTAGACGAATTAAAATATAGAGACCATGAGACATATCATTGTTGTGCACAATGACATTTTGAGAGCCTCACAAACATCCCCGCTTCCACTCCGCGACACAGATGTTCACAGAAAACCCCCCCGGACAACTTAAAAAATCCTTGTAATGGCGAATAATGTCCAGTCTGATAACCCGAGTGAGAAACAGCAGCAATTCGCTCATACAAAGCATCCTAAGGAGTGAAGCAAGAAGGAGATCTAAATTGTGGGAAAGATGGGAAAAAGAGGCGTTTTGTTCCATAAATTACCTAATCTCTGTTTTTGCAAATGCTATCTGCAGAATGTTCATTAGTATTACATTATTTCGGTTACTGTTACTTTTGCATTATTACTGTGAATATTATCAAGTTAGAGTTTTTCTACATTCAATTTTTCGTATTTAGCCCTCTGGAACTGACTGCTGTAACCACCTGATGGTCTTTAGCTGGAAATAGCTGGATTGATTTACGCAAACTGTGCACTAACGATCATAGCTCTCAATGCTTTATTTATTATTATTATTATTATTATTATGTGTTTTTTTTTTTTTTGCTCTATCACAGTCCTCCAATTCGACTGGGTGGTATTTATAGTGTGGGTTCCGGTTGCATCTGCCTCCTTTAGGAATCCATCACTTTTTCTTACTAGTGTGCCGTTTCTAGGATCACACTCTTCTGCATGAGTCCAGGAGCTACTTCAGCCTCTAGTTTTTCTAGATTCCTTTTTCAGGGATCTTGGGATCGTGCCTAGTGCTCCTATGATTATGGGTACGATTTCCACTGGCATATCCCATATCCTTCTTATTTCTATTTTCAGATCTTGATACTTATCCATTTTTTCTCTCTCTTTCTCTTCAACTCTGGTGTCCCATGGTATTGCGACATCAATGAGTGATACTTTCTTCTTGACTTTGTCAATCAACGTCACGTCTGGTCTGTTTGCACGTATCACCCTATCCGTCCTGATACCATAGTCCCCAGAGGATCTTTGCCTGGATCGTTTTCTATTACTCCTTCAGGTTGGTGCTCGTACCACTTATTACTGCAAGGTAGCTGATGTTTCTTGCACAGGTTCCAGTGGAGGCTTTTGCCACTGAATCATGCCTCTTTTTGTACTGGTTCTGTGCAAGTGCCGGGCATTCGCTTGCTATGTATGGTTTCCATTTTTCGTATTGCACTTCCTACATATGGGAGAGAGTTATTTCCGTCTATCGTACTTTGAACATATCTGGTTCTTAGGGCCTGATCTTGTGCCGCTGTTATCATTCCTTCAGTTTCCTTCTTTAGCTCTCCCCTCTGTAGCCATTGCCAATTGTCATCGCTGGCTAGTTCTTTAGTCTGTCTCATGTATTGTCCGTGCATTGGTTTGTTGTGCCAGTCCTCTGTTCTTTCTGTCTTTCTCCTGTCTCTGTATATTTCTGGGTCTTCGTCTACTTTTATTAGTCCTTCTTCCCATGCACTCTTTAGCCACTCGTCTTCACTGGTTTTCAGATATTGCCCCAGTGCTCTGTTTTCGATGTTGACGCAGTCCTCTATACTTAGTAGTCTCTCCCTCCTTCCTTTCGTGTTATGTATAGTCTGTCCGTATTTGCTCTTGGGTGTAGTGCTTTGTGTATTGTCATTTGTTTCCTGGTTTTCTGATCAATGCTGTGGAGTTTCTGCCTTCGTCCATTCCACTATTCCTGCGCTGTATCTGATTACTGGCACTGCCCATGTGTTTATGGCTTTTATCATATTTCCGGCGTTGAGTTTTGACTTGAGTATTATTATTATTATTATTATTATTATTATTATTATTATTATTATTATTATTATTATTATTATTATTATTATTAAAAGTGATTGCTACCTCAGCTGCATTAATTTTATAAAGGTTCTTCTCTATTTTTCTAATTATTGTTTTCTCATTGTTGCTTAAACTGATGAGCAACGCACCGAAGGTTGACAGACATCCTCTTGGGCGGAGGTGGTGAAGGACTGAAGTGAGAGGGTGAGTCCCGTCTGCTGGAATTTTTTTTACCAATAAAATCCAATCGTTTTTTTACTACTATTACATATTAAGATATGTCACCCTTCGTGTTGCTCACGCAGTTTAAGCAACAATGAGAAAACAATAATTAGAAAAAATAGAGAAGAACCTTTAAAAAATTAATGCAGCTGAGGCAGCAATCACTTTTAATAAAAACATGTTTAAAAGAGGGTTTACTTCCAGCATATTATTATTATTATTATTATTATTATTATTATTATTATTATTATTATTATTATTATTATTATTATTATTATTATTATTTGTTTTATTTATTTATTTTTTTTTATTTTGCGCTATCACAGTCCTCCAATTCGACGGGGTGGTATTTATAGTGTGGGGTTCCGGGTTGCATCCTGCCTCCTTAGGAGTCCATCTCTTTTCTTACTATGTGCGCCGTTTCTAGGATCACACTCTTCTCCTGCATGAGTCACGGAGATACTTCACCCTCTAGTTTTTCTAGATTCCTTTTCAGGGATCTTGGGATCGTGCCTAGTGCTTCTATGATTAATGGGTACGATTTCCACTGGCATATCCCATAATCCTTCTTATTTCTATTTTCAGATCTTGATACTTATCCATTTTTTCCTCTCTTTCTCTTCAACTCTGGTGTCCCATGGTATTGCTACATCAATGAAGTGATACTTTCTTTTTGACTTTGTCAATCAACGTCACGTCTGGTCTATTTGCGCGTATCACCCTATCCGTTCTGATACCATAGTCCCAGAGGATCTTTGACTGATCGTTTTCTATCACTCCCTCAGGTTGGTGCTCGTACCACTTATTACTGCAAGGTAGCTGATGTTTTCTTGCACAGGCTCCAGTGGAGGGCTTTTGCCAGCTGAATCATGCCTCTTTTTGTACTGGTTCTGTGCAAGTGCCGGGAGTTCGCTGCTATGTGATTGATGGTTTCATTTTTTTCGTATTGCACTTCCTACATATGGGAGAGATGTTATTTCCGTCTATCGTTCTTTGAACATATCTGGTTCTTGGGGCCTGATCTTGTGCCGCTGTTATCATTCCTTCAGTTTCCTTCTTGAGCTCTCCCCTCTGTAGCCATTGCCAATTGTCATCGCTGGCTAGTTCTTTAGTCTGGCTCATGTATTATTTTATTATTATTATTATTTTTTTTTTTTTTTTTTTTTTTTTTTTTTTTTTTTTTTTTTTTTTTTTTTTTTTTTTGCTCTATCACAGTCCTCCAATTCGACTGGGTGGTATTTATAGTGTGGGGTTCCGGGTTGCATCCTGCCTCCTTAGGAGTCCATCACTTTTCTTACTATGTGTGCCGTTTCTAGGATCACACTCTTCTGCATGAGACCTGGAGCTACTTCAGCCTCTAGTTTTTTCTAGATTCCTTTTCAGGGATCTTGGGATTGTGCCTAGTGCTCCTATGATTATGGGTACGATTTCCACTGGCATATCCCATATCCTTCTTATTTCTATTTTCAGATCTTGATACTTATCCATTTTTTTCCCTCTCTTTCTCTTCAACTCTGTGTCCCATGGTATTGCGACATCAATGAGTGATACTTTCTTCTTGACTTTGTCAATCAACGTCACGTCTGGTCTATTTGCACGTATCACCCTATCCGTTCTGATACCATAGTCCCAGAGGATCTTTGCCTGATCGTTTTCTATCACTCCCTCAGGTTGGTGCTCGTACCACTTATTACTGCAAGTAGCTGATGTTTCTTGGCACAGGTTCCAGTGGAGGGCTTTTGCCACTGAATCATGCCTCTTTTTGTACTGGTTCTGTGCAAGTGCCGGGCATTCACTTGCTATGTGGTTTTATGGTTTCATTTTTCCGTATTGCACTTCCTACATATGGGAGAGATGTTATTTCCGTCTATCGTACTTTGAACATATCTGGTTCTTAGGGCCTGATCTTGTGCCGCTGTTATCATTCCTTCAGTTTCCTTCTTTAGCTCTCCCCTCTGTAGCCACTGCCAATTGTCATCGCTGGCTAGTTCTTTAGTCTGTCTCATGTATTGTCCGTGCATTGGCTTGTTGTGCCAGTCCTCTGTTCTTTCTGTCTTTCTCCTGTCTCTGTATATTTCTGGGTCTTCGTCTACTTTTATTAGTCCTTCTTCCCATGCACTCTTTAGCACTCGTCTTCACTGGTTTTCAGATATTGCCCCAGTGCTCTGTTTTCAATGTTGACGCAGTCCTCTATACTTAGTAGTCCTCTCCCTCCTTCCTTTCGTGTTATGTATAGTCTGTCCGTATTTGCTCTTGGTGTAGTGCCTTGTGTATTGTCATTTGTTTCCTGGTTTTCTGATCTATGCTGCGGAGTTCTGCCTTCGTCCATTCCACTATTCCTGCGCTGTATCTGATTACTGGCACTGCCCATGTGTTTATGGCTTTTTATACATATTTCCGGCGTTTGAGTTTTGACTTGAGTATCGCCTTGAGTCTCTGCATATATTCTTTCCTGATCGTGTCCTTCATCTCTTGATGTTTTTATATCTCCTCCTTCCATTATTCCCAGGTATTTGTATCCTGTCTCATCTATGTGTTTGATGTTGCTCCCACTCTGGTAGCTTTATCCCTTCAGTTCTCGTTACTTTGCCTTTTTGTATGTTGACTAAGGCGCATTTTTCTATTCCAAACTCCATTCTGATGTCCCCAGATACAATCCTTACAGTCTGGATTAGGGTATCTATTTCCTTGATGCTCTTACCATACAGCTTGATGTCGTCCATGAACATCAGATGGTTGATTTTTGTTGCCTCTTTTCTTGAGTTGGTACCCGGCATCCATCTTCTGTAGTACTTTTGTCATGGGAATCATGGCTACTACGAAGAGTAGTGGGGACAGTGAGTCGCCCTGGAAGATCCCTCTCCTGATATTAACCTCTGCTAGTCTTATTCCAGAGCTTGTAAGTATTGTATTCCAGTTGCACATTGTATTTTTGAGGAAGCTGATGGTATTTTCCTCTGCCCCATATATTTTCAGGCATTCTATTAGCCATGTGTGGTGGTATCATGTCGAAGGACTTTCTTATAGTCTATCCATGCCATGCTTAGGTTGGTTCCTTCTCCTACTGTTCTTGCATTCTTTACATTTTACCAGGTGTCTATCAGGAGCTGGTCTTTTGTGCCCCTACACTTCCTTCTGCAGCCTTTCTGTTGTAGGGGATGGATGTTTGTCTCCTCTAGTAGTTGTATAGCCTTTCACTGATGATCCTGTTAGTAACTTCCACATTATTGGTAGGCAGGTGATAGGCCTGTAGTTACTGGCTATATTTCCCTTACTCTTGTCTTTTTGTACTAAGGATGTTTCTTCCTGTGGTCATCCATTTGGGTGTTTGGTGATTTGAGATACAATGCTGGAGTTGTTCTGCTATTCGTGGGTGTAGGGCCTTGAAGTTTTTGAGCCAGTATCCAGTATTATTATTATTATTATTATTATTATTATTATTATTATTATTATTATTATTATTATTATTATTATTATTAATATTATTATTATTATTATTATTATTATTATTACAGAATGATGATTACTATCTTTTTACTGCTTCAGACTTCAGCAACTGTGTGGATATTGACGTTTATTTCATTTTTATCATGCTATTATGTTACTCTCTGTACTTTGTAAATTCCATGTATATGGCCTTGAACTGACAATAAAATTTATTATTATTATTATTATTATTATTATTATTATTATTATTATTATTATTATTATTTAGACGAATGAGATCGCTGTGATGTGAGCAGGAGGCTAAGTGGCGTTTCCTGTTCCTCTGCATAAAAAAAAAAGAATCCAAACACAGAAACCCGCTTTCGTGTTTTCATGGGAAATCTTTTACGCGTAGCTGAAGGGCTTCTAGATCCCAGGGGCATTCTATAAACCCTGGGATGATCCAAAGAAAGCTATAATAAACCAGCGATATCAGAAGTTATCACTCTACAAAAGAGGCGATAAAGGAATATTGTGCACTCAGATACTGAGAAGATTCTTGTAGAGGAAAAAACGTTTCGTAAACTTATCGTTGGTTAGTCATCACTCGACAAAATAGACAAAAGTCAATGCTCCAAATACGTACGAAAAAGATTGAGAATGAGAATTCTAAATACGCGAGTAATATGTGAATCATCATCACAAATTGAACAGTGAACGAAATGTTCTGGAATAAAGATGAAAATGTGTCCCCCCCAAAAAGACTGTGTCGTGGATGCAAGTAAACTTGGATATATAATGTTTTACATCTTACCATAAAAAGAAAAGAAGATGAAATGCACTTCCGGTAAAATACTCATGCAAAGATATGTACAGGATGAGCGCAAGTAATGTTTTCCTGCTTGTACAAACTTAAGTGCCCGGCCACATACTCAAACTGTGTATATTATATATATATATATATATATATATATATATATATATATATATATATATATATATATATATATATATATAACCCCCCTGTTTTGACAAACTACACAATTTGACAACCCTTACCTGTTTGACAGCAGGCGCCCCTCTATCTGCAAACATGTCACTAGGCTGATAAGCTCACATAATTACAAAATATACTATTTATTACCCAAAGCAGATGAACAAAAATAGAACAACATGATTAATAAGTCATGGTAAAAAAAAAAACCAAGTCTGCCCCACAAAGAAAACTACAAGTTATCATTCTACTCTCCTGGTTTAGTCTAAGAAATCACTCCAAGGCTCAAATGTCAACTACTACATTGTAATAGTCAAGTTTAGAGAATCCTGTTTCTAGTACCATGATATGGAACCCATCTGTAACAAAGATATATTCATTATATTTCCTATTACACAATATTAAATAAAGGTATACACTGCATACTTCTCTCTTTTCAAAGGCACTGTTTTTTAAGTCATTTAAATATGTACCATACCTTGAAATGGGTTTTCTCCCGACACTTGGTGTCCTCTCGACCGTCTTTCCCCTTATCACAAAGGAATGTGTCTTTCCCTCAAGTGCCTGGAACGGTCGGACCTGTGATGCACGTACAAACGAATGTACATACCCACCACGCCTCAAAACCGCCCGTGGCAACAGCTTGAGCAGTTACCAAAAATGCACACACATGAAATTCCTTCATCCAAGGAAGCCATCTCTACTACGGCTCTCTGGGTGCGCCTTGTCTCCAAGCGAGGAAAAGCTGACACATGTAATTAACTAAACACAAGCCTATAATATATATATGTTGTGTGTGTGTTTATTTATCACTGTCTTTTCAGTGTCTCGGTTACCTGCTCTTACTGTGTACTTTCTGTTTTAGCAACTCAGATGAGATTTGATGTCCACACCATGTTACAAATTTTAGGCAAATTGGATGAGTATATCAGTGCTTGAAGATTATGCTAAAAGTGTTGAATTAGATATCCATACGTGCAATGGATGCAAGTGCACAATTACATTTAGTTTTTCGTTTATCATGTTTTGCGCAACTTGTGGTGTGTCCAATATTGGTGGACTCAACTTTTAGCAATAAATGAGTAGCTTTCTTGCATTGGATGCTAAGACAACAGAGAATGTTGAACGCAGACATCGTGTTAAGTAAGCTTGCATACTAATAAAGCAATGGTTCCTTACACATGATGTACATAGAACGTGGCTTTGTTGGCAGTCATTTTATGATCAAAATATGTAACATTGACGAACTGCGATTTCTTCTTGAAGCTCGTGAATATTAACGTTCATTTAAGATGCTCGAGCGTGTTCCTCAGGAGGCTGAGTCTAAAAGGACAGTGCAAGCTCAGTTGACAGTGCCACAGGTTCTGAGAAACAAGCAGAATGTTGCCAAGGTGATGGTCACAGGCTCTCGGCTTTCCCCTTTCTGTGTGCTGGACATTTAGCATTATAGGATCATGGTTTTTATCTTTTACAACAGTATTTCACTCCCAAGTATAGGGGTCCATTTGCTTTCTTCATTTTATTAAGTTTGCATATTCCTCACCAATCATATGCACATGCATTTGTTTAATTGTTATTACTTTTTATTTATATATACTATAATTCCCGTCTTTCATATGTGTTGCAATTTTTTTTCATGTGCATTTTAATATGCTTTCGTATACGTTTAGGAAGTTGTTGATTTTCCTGCTTTGTTCCATAAGTATTATATGAATAATGTGCAAAGTATTAATATATAATGTCCCATCAAATCGGCGTCATTAAACATGAGTTGTAACGCCAGTTTTTTTATTAGTGACTATAAATAAATCAATCCCAATCACAGGCACCCTTTTGTTATTCACACTTATCCGCAAATGGCAATTCCCTCATCCAGAATGCATTTTCTGGATGGGAATCTCGTAGCTCGATCAAACATTTATTGACTTCCAGACACCGTTTCTAATACTTCTCTGTCAACAGTCCTATCCAGTGGCCTCCACTGGTGGAATGGAAATTCATCTCCATCTTTCGGATCAGCATCTTGGGGATTGACATCACTTGAGTCCTTTGTATTGGAGGAGCCGTGTTCTTGAAATGATGTCGCTCATCATGTCAGGTTGTGGGAGGAGAAAGATGTATGACGCTCGTAGGAATTGCCTTTTCATTCTCAACCTGAATCATCTGATATCGCTTGTTATTACGGGATCGTCTTTTAGTAATTAAGGACTTGGTTTTCCCATTCAGCATCTTGTTTACGGAATTCAGCCCCAGTTAACTTATACCTACTTTTTTCCAAACTGTACATTCACTAATCAAGTTTATGTTTATGGAAGAATAGGTTAGCAGCACGAATATAATATTACAATTGCTACACATACGGTTTACTCTAATTGAGATAGCGAGCTGTGTTCAAAGAGTTGGGGAGACGATTATGCCAAGATACTAGAGACAATATGGCAGCAATAAAACATTATGACACCATGACAAGTGGCAAGATGGTCCGTGGAGACTAACATACCTGAATAGGCTTCCTAACTATTCATGTGGGTCCCTGAAAGAATGGAACCATAACTTGGATCATTAGTGAATGAATCAGTTGTTGCCAAAAAACATAGTATTAGTAGCATTACTTTTCCACGTGGATGAAAAAGGCGCCGCAACTACGTACGTATAAAGTGACTACATTATTTGGTAGATTATATGCTGTGAAAAATGGAAGAAAAACCTTACAATTTCTGGCCATGACAACTACCAGTTTTATCGTTGCATTTTTATTTAAATGGACAACTCTATCGACTTACATCTTCTATATGTTATTTTCCGCTCATTGCTGATCTCTTATTTCGGTTATGGTGTTACGTGTCCAGGAAGACGGAGTCTAGTTCAACGTGAATCACCGTTTCGTATATGTAATGAAAATATTAGCTGGCCCTGATCTTTGTTTCTCTTTTATTTAGCTATTTTTGATTTTTGTACTAAATTTTTAGAATATCTTCTTTACTATAAATTAACTATATTTTATATTGTTTAATTTTTGTTTATGTTTTTTAATGTTTTTTTTAATTAATGTTTTTTAATGTATTTTTTTCATCCATTTATCCTTTGACATTACGGCATCGCCTGCGTAACTATCGTTTGAAGTCGTTGACTGTTGACTGGCAGAATGTCCTCCGACATTTCTTCTAGTTGAACTATCCTTTAACTAGTTTTATGAATTTTAATTGTCGTTTATTAAATTCTTTCAGTTTTCACAGTTTTTCTTCTTGTCTTTGGATGGAAGCCGTCAGGTTAAATCAAACTGCGTCGTTTCTTTACACACTTCCTTCATGTGGATTGATTGCAAACACACACACACACACACACACCACACCACATATATATATATATATATATATATATATATATATATATATATATATATATATATATATATATATATATATATTATATTTCATATCACATTACCGGATTCATATACATATATCGAGCTACAAATGTCCTTTAATATCTAATTCACTCACCTCGGAATTAATATATTGTCATCATGTTTAACCGAAGAGGAATTTTTCTAGACGATAATAGAATTGCCGGCACGAACCATCGACATCGTCAATTCCAAGACTGGCAGTGAAGCCTTAGCCCACCCCACCACTGCAAGAGGATATAAGTTTATGCCGTCTCCCACCTCAATTACCTGTCACACTTCAGGTATTTGTAGTTTTGGAAACTGCATCTAACCCACCTCGTCCTCGGTAGCGTTGTAGTGCTTTTGCCTGCACGTAGCCATTATATAAGTTATATCACATTACCGTAATTCGTATACATATATCGAGAGCTACAAGTGTCCTTTAATTATTCTAATTCACTCTACCTCGAAATTAATATATTTTCATACACCTGAAGTGCGACAGGTATTTGAGGTGGGAACGGCATAAACTTATATCCTCTTGCAGTGGCGTGGTGGCTAAGGCTTCACTGCCAGTCCTGGAATTGAAGATGTCGATGGTTTGTGCCCGTCGGCTGGCAATTCTATTATCGTCTAGAAAAATTTCCCTTCGTTAAACATGTAAAATATATTAATGCCGAGGTAGAGTGAATTAGATATTAAAGGATATTTGTAACTCGATATACGATCTGAATCACGGTAATGTGATATGACTTACATAATGGCTACGTGTGGGCAAAAGCACTACAAGGCTACCGAGGACGAGGTGGGTTTGATGCTGTCTCCAAAAACTACAAATACCTGAAGTGCGACAGGTATTTGAGGTGGGAGACGGCATAAACTTATATCCTCTTGCGGTGACGGGGTGGGCTAAGGCTTCACTGCCAGTCCTGGAATTGAAGATATTGATGGTTCGTGCCCGTCGACCGGCAATTCTATTATCGTCTAGAAAAATTCCCCTCTGGTTAAACATGTATGAAAAGATATTAACGCACCGATCCTCCCTCTAATTTCTTCATATCCTTCAGAAGCTCTCTCTCTCTCTCTCTCTCTCTCTCTCTCTCTCTCTCTCTCTCTCTCTCAAAACAAAGTTTACCTTGTTACTTAATAGAAAGAGAAAAGACTTTTGAGCCAACTTCGCTCAAGAAGCAAAGTGATTGATACAGGTTAAAAAATGCTGTAAATTAATAATAGGAAACAAGTTGGAAGAATGATTTAAAAGAAATGACGGAAAATAGGTTTTTGAATGAACTTATAGAGGTATGATGTGGTGGTATAGTTGAAGTGTATGGTGTAGAACAGGGGTTCCCAACCGAGGGTACTGTAGCTACCCCCAGTCGTACATTTGTACTCCTCAGGGGGTACATTGGATCTGAGAGATTAGCCAGTGCTGTGCAACACAAAATGGAATTTGCATTGAGATTGTACAACGTCGTGTATTTTTTCTTATTTCTTCATTTTATTAAGCAAAGCTTTTAATTAAGTTATTAAGAAGAGAGGGTTAATGCCATTGATTTTTCACTATTATGGAACTTTTCGTGGCTGTAATCTGTACCCGTAGCGGGTGGCACGGTTACTATGGCTAGAACCAGTCTATTCTATTGAAACTCACAGCTAGTAAAGTCTGACAATCATAATATCAATTTCATTATTTTTTCTTTTTCATCCTAAATTTTTATTTTTTGGAGTACACAGGAATCTATAAATATTCCCAATGGGTACAGAAGAACAAAAACTTGGGGACCCTGTGTAGCAAGTAACCTGTTGAGAGGAATTCGACGCATTGGGGACCTGGTGTTGCAAGTAACCTGTTGAGAAGAATTAGACTCGCAAGTGGTGAAAGCTAAGTATGTGATAAATATTTAGGCATGAAAGTGCCTGTATTTTCGCTTACTTGGAGTAAGCCTACAACTACTTAATAGCATAATTTAAGTGTTTATACGTTATTTACATAATTTATTTGAAGGAAAGCTATCGTTTACCACTGTGTATCATAATCATACTAAAGAAATTATTTTGTGAAAAAATCTTAATGTCTTCATGCGGGAAAAAAATATATTTTCATAGAAACTATTTACCTTTTTCGTGTAGTGTCCTTTGTTCTGGCTTTTCATCACTGTCTTGGCTCGAGTTGATATCCTTGGAAACGTTGGCATCGCTCTCTTTTCCCCTCTCTTTTTTTCATTATCTCATCTTTTTGGGATGCTGAATATTAATCAGGAAATATGTTAAAGCCAAGCAAGTTTCCCATGTAATAGTCACTCCCCTTTAAGCAATTATTTAATAAAATACAAAAATCTGTAACAGATTACCCCAGTTTTACCGAAAACCAGTGCATTCTTTATGATTACATTGTCGAAATCATAAAAACGAGAAATGAACTGGTTGTTTGCTCACGGAAAGATCCTTATTTTATGCGATTGTCAATTCATACTAATCTGTAATAAATAAATACAAGATACCGTAAACAAACCTCACTAATACTAAACTATGACAAACAAAACATTTTCAGATTGCAAGCTAGCAAACAAAAACATTTTCAGAGGCAGCCAAAGAAACCACGTAAAACACAGTATTTCATTCAGATAGAAAAAGAAGGCTGAGATATGTTAGAAGGTACAGAGGATTTAAAGTTAGAATGTCTCCCTTTTAACTTAAGCATTTATATCCAGGGACTTGCCTCTTAACAACTGATATGATTAAGGTAGACAGTTAAGTACTTATTATTACCTTTTGAAATGTAGCTGGTAATACCCGAAGACATTCTTATTTATGATTTTAAACCGAGTCTTGTTCTTCGAATTGCTTTCCGGGCTAACTTTGTCCTCGTTAATCATAAAAAAAAAACATTGAACTTGGGTGTTATACATAACAAAATACTGTTCTAGGATATTCAAGTGTTTGTTAGCAGATTATTATTTACGATGTGGAATAACCCTTGGGAATGCCCTCAATAGTGTTTCCTCTGTATCAGGATAGTACCTTTAGTGCACCTCACGCGGCTCTGTAGGCATTGCTAAAGGTTGGTTGCAGCGTCCCTTTGGCCTGTAGCCGACAATGTCGCTTCATTTCTTCTATCTTGCTGTCCAACCTCTGTAACTGTTACTTCTTAGTGCATCTGTTCAATTATTCTTTTACTTCATCTCATTCAATGTCTGGGGCTCATTTACCAAGATGCCCAACCACCGCAACTCCCTCTTGCTAGTTTCTCAAATGCTGAATGACTAAATATTTTGCCACTAAGTAAGACATCGCAGTATTCAGACAATACGAGTTTTGTTGCATTTAGGCAATCCCATGTTGTTATCTTTAATTTCCATATAATTTTTCCCCATAATGGGGTAGCGCCGTCAGTGCACCTCTTGCGGAGCAATGTAGGTATTACTTCAGGTTATGTGCAGCGAGCCTTCGGCAACTATCTGCAGCCCCTTTCATTCCATCTTTCTTTCCAGCCTCTCTTAACAGCTGATTCATAGTGCAACTGCTTTGAAGTTTTCCTGCTGTTACAATTTTCAAACCTTTTACTTTTCTTTACATTTTCCGTCTCAGCTTTGAATGACCACATAGGTCCCAGTTCGTTAAATACATACATAATGCTGCCAGAAACATAAGTATTATTCAGAGTTACAACGTAAAAGAATTAATGCGAAAGTCTCCAGAAATATTGCTCTAGCACTGCAATGACTATCGTTTTCATATTTTATCGTCAGCCATCTTGAGGGATATTTAATAATTTAGACAGCGGTTCTCAATCACTGGGGGAATTCCCCCCTGGTGGAATTTTCAGAGTTGCAGGGGGAAATAGTGACCACAAATTGGCAGGCTCAAACTGGTTCTAGGAACTGCAACAAAATGCAGTGTGCATCAGGTTTCGCCATACTCCCTCATAGGATGCCTTTATGTTACTCCAATAAGTGCTGATTCTCGAAGAGTCTTTGTCTTCTGTGGGCTATATCTGTTGTCGGTGTCCGGTAATTTCATCGCAGTAATGACATCGTGCTAATTTTCATCGTGGTATTTTTCATCGCATGGTAATTACATCTCATACATTTGTTTTCACCGCATTGTAATTATGTTGCAATATATCACATCGTCAGTAATTTCATCGTAAGGTTTCTTTCATCACGCAATGCCAAAGAATAAATGAACAATAAAAATATAGTTTACTTTTCCTTCTGTAAAACGTCCAGTGTTACTGTTATAGTTGTTGCTGAGATCAACGTATCTAACTATCTAACTATTAGCAAATGGCTTGCTTGTTGTCTATTCCTATACAAAAAAATGTTCATGAAAAGTTTCTGTTTTTCTAATTAACTTGTTTTCGAGTAGTAAACATTCCGGTTTTGTGTAATAATAAAACTAAATCCATCAAGATGCCTCTGCAGTACGTCGTAAGAATAAGGAGTAAGGAAAAGCTCATTGATAATAGTCCATTTATTTGTGAAAGAACGAACAAGTGTGAAGAACTATTTGGAAATGTGACCAGTTTATAAAACAAAGTACCATGCAAGTGTTCATACAAATGAATATTCCATCACAAAACGATTGGGAGAACACAATCATGCAGGAAATATTGCGCTCGTTGAAGCGGCCAAAGTGATTAACTTAACTAAAGAAAAAGCAATCACAACTCAAGAATCAGCAGATGCAACCCAGGCGACCGTTGGAGTATCCCAAGCAGTTGTGGGTCAGCTACCACCACCTCAGTTCGTAAAAAGGAATATACGAAATGCTAGAAATAGCGAAGCACCAATGCCTGCCAAATCATGATGTTTACTTCAGTTACGTATTCCTCCGCAATATAGGATAGCACAGTCAAATACAGCCATTTCTTCTGTTCGACAGTGATGATGGATCAGACCGGATTATTTTATTTTCGACTCTGAGAAATCTTCAGGTATTATCTAGTGCAAGCACTGGTATGCAGATGGGACTTTCAAAACATTACCACCTTCATTTAAACAACTATACACAATACATGGTATCGTGAATGGTGACGTTTTGCCTCTTGTTTTCGTTTTAATGTGTAACAAAATTGAAGATAGTTACAATAAGCATTTGTCAGATTTAAAACTTTTAGAGCCAACCTTATCACCAAGCACGAATTATGACTGATTTTGAAACGTGCTGCGATGATTGCTTTTAGAGCAGTTTTTTTCCTAATTCAGGTAAAAAAAGTTGCTTTTCTTCACTTCTCACAATGTTTATTTCGATCCATTCAACCAAATGGTCTGTAACAGTTGTACGAAAGTGATGCCGAATTCGCATTAAGAATGCGTATGATTGCAGCCATTGCAGCCATTTATTCCTGTCTCCGATGTGGTTAGCACTTCTGAATATGCAATTGACAATAATGATTTTCCTGTGGAAACCTAGCCTGTCTTAGATTACATTGAGGATGCATGGATTGGAAGGCCAAATCATCGCTTAGTACGTCGACCCCCTCGCTTTCATCATGTGCTATGGAATTGTTTTGATGCCGCCAATTATGTGCTTCTAAGACGAACAATGCATGTGAAGGGTGGCATCGCTCGTTCAGCGAATTAATTGGGGCATCTCATCCTACCATCTGGAAATTTTTAGAAATCTTGAAAAAAGAGCAAGCGAGAAATGAAGTAATAATGGAACAATATACAGCAGGTGCGGAAATTCCCCGTAAGAAAAGGAAATATAAGGATTCTAAAAGTTGTTTGGTGAATGGTAGAAAACTTATAAATGTTCTGGAACTAAATGTGCTGTAAAACATATTTAGATAATATGTTTAAAACGTTTTGCAGTTGATTATCTAATTAGAATTTCTAATTAGATTTTCCAGCACTAAATATATAATTT
>NC_087207.1:40774115-40791970 GCF_015104395.2 Macrobrachium nipponense
AAAGTACAATTGTTTTCATTTATACTCAGTGAAATGAAAAGAGTACTTAATGACCGAAAATGTAGTAAAAATAAATGAAGAAAAATGAAACGTATGCATTCTTATTTATAACATAATGATTAAGAAGTTTTCTCATAGAATAAGATCTTATATAAGAGCAGTTTCCATAAATTGAAAGCAATAATAAATGACAGTAAATTTAATCAAACGAATGAATCAAAATTAAACATATATTCTGGATTCATATTAAACTAAACAGATTAACGAGCATCATGAGCATGTATGGAATTTTGATAATATCATAAATAACATGAGCAATTTTCCATAAAATAAAATGATAATTACTGACAACAAATTTAATAAAATTAATTAATCAAAAGGAAAGTTATATTCTGGATTCATATATAAACCAAACTGATTAGTAAGCATTTGTGGACTTTTAAAATAAAATCTTAAGTAACAACACAATAAGTTTTTCATTCTCTGAAAACAGTAATGATTAAATAAATGACAGCAAATGTAGTCAAATAAATGGAGGAAAAGAAAATGTATACAGAAGTGTTCCACATATGAAAGCAATAATTGGCAAAATTTAACAAAATGAATTAATTAAGAGTAAATGTTTGCATTCTGCCGTCTTATAAATTAAACTGGTTTCTTGATTTTATATTTCAAGACTTTAGCCC
The DNA here is from genome assembly GCF_015104395.2 of Macrobrachium nipponense. Lineage (NCBI taxonomy): Eukaryota > Metazoa > Arthropoda > Malacostraca > Decapoda > Palaemonidae > Macrobrachium > Macrobrachium nipponense. The sequence goes on from NC_087207.1 coordinate 40,774,802, forward strand.
TAAAACTTTCCAACCCTTGCGGGTCTTTAACATTAAACTCAATCTAAAAAAAAACTTTCCAACCCTTGCGGATCTTATTAACTAAACTTGATTAAGAAGTAAGAAGCATCTATGGAATTTTGATAAGAAGTTCTTAAGTAGCACAAGCAATCTACACTCCTATCACTTAAACGGGTCCTCATTTTTGTGTCAAACAGTCCGGCTGCTGAGAAGGCCCGTTCGAATTCCACTGAGGTTGGAGGAATCGACTTCAGCGAATTCAGTAAATTAGTAATATTAAGTGTTCTCTCACCGGTTTCTCAAAAACTTCAAGTTCTTTGCCAAAATGTTTACCAACACTCACGCTACCTGACACTGAGGACTGAAAAAGATTTTGTCTGTGATCGAATTGCAGCTTCCAGCTTTTCATTTAGCGTCATGTTCTGACGAACTTGAGTTCTATGACCTTTTCCCTCTGACTGACGAATCAGAGCTAGACTGCTGGCATTTCGATTTCAACATTTTCTTCGCAAAACTTACTAGAGATTATTTTTTTGGTAAAGTTGGTAAGCCGGGTATGCTGGGCCTGCTGGCATGAATACTGTAACCTACACAGCATTCAGATATCGGAGTAGTCCCACCAATGTTGTATTTCTCCTCTCGTTGATCCTGTTGATTAACGATTCTTTCATCTTCTTTTTCAAATACAGAATTTTGCTCAATAAGCTCATTCAATTCATTGATGATAAAGGTAAAGACTCCTTCAGCACTCAGCAAAGTTGCATCACGACTGCAGCCTCTCAGCCCCTTCAGCTCCGGCTTTTACAGGTTGCAAAGCTACTTCAGTATCAACCTAGCCACCTGGGGGGGCCAAACAAGTCCTTATGGGTGCCGGTCCCAAGTCCAGATAAATAGGGAGGTTCGTGTCAGGAAGGGCATCCGGCTGTAAAAATCTGTACCAAAACTAAAAATGGAATGAGCCGAAATATGGAAAGAGGTAATGCTAGGGCGTACTCCGTAAACGTCGCACAGAGACATTGCCCTAACTCTGTGATAAGGCAAGGGCTACTGCATCAAGAGCGGGTGCAGCTAAAGAAGCGAGCTCAAATGGGGTTTAGAGTACGTCAGCTTAATATTGGGTCCATGACTGGGAGCGGTAGAGAATTGGCTGACTTGATGAGAGAAAAGAAAGTAGATGTTATGTGTGTGCAAGAAACGCGATGGAAAGAAAAAAAACCTAAAGAGTTGGGTGATGGATATAAGCTATACTATAGTGGAGCAAATAAACAAGGTAGAAATGGAGTTAGCATAGTACTGTCTAGTGAACTGAAGAATACAGTGATAGAAGTGCATAGAAAGAATTACCGTATCATCTGATTGAAGATTTGTTATGGAGGAGGGATTCTGAATATTATAAGTGCATATGCACCACAAGTTGGTTGCACAGAAGAAGAGAAGGGAAATTTCTGGAGAGACATGGATGGAATAATGCAAGAACTGGATGAACATGAGAGGGTGTGTTGTGGGGGCAAATTTGAAATGGCCATGTCGGAAGTGAAAATAAGGTAAGAATGTCGGGTGCATGGTGGCCATGGAATTGGGGAGAGCAAAGAAGGAGAGAGTGTAGTGGACTTTGCTGTGTCATTCGACATAGCAATAGTAAACACATTCTTTAAGAAGAAAAGGGAACACCTAATAACATATAGGAGTGGGGTAAGATGCTCCCAGATAGACTACCTCCTGTATAAAAGGATAAAGCTGATGGAGGTCAAGAACTGCAAAGTTATTCCAGGCGACTATGTAGCCCTCCAACACAGACTGCTATGTATGGATTTGAAGTTAATTAAAAAGGGAAAGAAAAACCAAAGCTAAAGGGGTAAGGAAAATTAAATGGTACAAATTAGAGAAGGAAGGGGATAAGAAGAGAGAGTTTAAGAGGAGGGTTTTAGAGAATATTGACATAGGGATTGAAGATGTTCAAGAATGGTGGGCACGAAATGCAGCAGTAATAAGAAGGCATGGAAAGGAGCTGCTAGGAGAGACATCTGGTATCATATGGGAAGAAAAAGAGAGTTGGGGTGGGTGGGATGAAGACATTGAGAAAGTAGTAAATGATAAGAGGGAGGCAAAGAAAAGATGGGAAGAGTCACAGTCAGTGGAAAACGAGATAGGTTCAGAGAGAAAAACAAGGCGGTGAAAAAGGAGGTAGCCCAAGCTAAAGCAAAGTCGTATAATGAGCTGGGGACAAAGGAAGGATTAAAGAAGATGATCAAGCTATCAAAGGCTAGAAATAAAACCACCAAAAGATATTACACAAATCAGACAAATAAAAGATCAAGTGGTGTTTAAGTACTTAGAAAGGAGGAAGACATGTGAAGAAGATTGGAAAGAATTTTCGAACATTTGTTAAATGAAGAAAATAATAGACTAATAAGAGAGGATGGACAAGTGAACATTGGCATGGTAATGAGGTTTTCTAGGCAAGAGGTACGAAATGCACTAAAGAAGATGAAGAATGGGAAGGCAACCAGACCAGACATGATTCCTGTGGAGGCATGGAAAGCATTAGGATATGAAGCAGTGGATATACTGTACGATCTTATGATAAAGATCATTGAACAGGAAAAGATACCAAATGAGTGGCGTGGGAGTATATTGATCCCAATTTTTAAAGGGAAAGGTGATGTCCAAGAGTGTAATAATTATAGGGGCATTAAATTGATGTCCCCACACTCTGAACATACTGGAAAGGATGATAGATGCTAGACTGAAAGAAGAAGTACAAATAGGTAAAGAGCAAATGGGATTTATGAAGGGAAAGGGGACAACTGATGGTATATTTTGTCTGAGACAACTAATGGAGAAATTCGGGGAAAGACAAAGGGACCTACATATGGTATTCATTGACCATGAAAAAGCTTATGACCGAGTCCCGAGACAAGAGGTATGGAGGAGTCTGAGGGAGAAGATGGTGCCAGAGAAGTAAGTGCGATTAATACAAGAGATGTACCGGAATGTATTTACCAGAGTGAGGAGCAGTGTTGGGGAGACAGAGGTTTTGAGGTGAGAGTAGGATTACACCAGGGGTCGACCTCTGAGCCCATTTTATCTTTAACATGGTGATGGATGTCATAATAGAGGAAGTAAGGGAGGCAGCACCATGGAACTATTGTATATGGGTGACAAGGGAGGAGTAGGATCAGAAATGACTACATAAGGGGGTCGACTAAGTGGTGGGAGACCGAGAAAGAGATGGAAGGACTGTGTGAGAGAAGACTTACATGAGAAGGGAATTGATGAGGCAGAAGCGCAGGATAGAAATAGATGGAAACGGCTCATCCGCAACGGCAACCCCATATAAAAATGGGAATCAGCTGGGAAGAAGAAGAAGAAGAAGAAGAAGAAGAAAAAAGCTACTTCCGTATCATTTAATGCTGCGTATTCTCTTCCACTGATGTCAAGTTTTATTTTGTAGTCTATTAGAGTTTTAGCAACTGCTGATTTAATTTCTAGAAATCTGTCAAACATGGCCAATAGATTATTCCACCTAGTTTTAGAGCTCAAAATTAACGGCTTTTCACCGGCAATGCTCACTTTTCACATTATGTTTTGTAAGGTTTTCCAGTTTTCAGTCTTTAATGGTAACTTCCTAAATAGTTTTTCAACTTTTTTCTTACCCTTAGCAATAGCCTCAGAGACATTAACGGTTTCTATGTTATTCTCATGATCATCACAAATTCTGTCATTGTTCCTAGAAAAGAATTCTCCGTTTCAAAATCAACTGCTGTGTCAAAATCATGATAGCAACTCTCAATCTTATGATAGCAACTTTCAATCTCCTCTTCTTATTCCGAATCTTCATTCATGTTCACGTCACTTACACTGCCTGAGGTCTTCTTGTAAACAACATCACACAGCAATATGCACATCCTGTGCATAACAAAGATGATGTTCAGAATATATAAATTTTCCGAACTTCACCATTACACTTGCACCATCTGTTACGTAAGCATCATGTTTTTCCAGTGAAAGGTCAGATTTCTGCTAAACTTATTCTCTACCGCGTTTGACAAACTTTTCGGCAGTCAACCGTTCAACAACAGCAACCATACCTAAATTCCAGAACTTTCTTTCATCAGCATGAACATTGATATTCAAGATAACGCTTCTCCTTTAGTGAGGAGTACTCATCAATGGAAAGGCTAAACCTCGCTCTCATTTTCAATGTGTCACAAAAAATTCTTGCTTCAGCTTTGCTTTTGTAAGATCATACTCATATATGTTTGTAGATAATCTCGTTACAAGATTAGGATTTCTTGGAAAGAGAATAACCCTTTGCCACGTAATGCCTCTAATAATGAAAAACTACTCTTCGTAATGACATTCATAGAAAAATTTTTTATTCACAGCTACAAGTTCACTCACAATTTGTTCTCTTGTATCTTGTTTCAGGAAATTGGTTATCATCGTCTGAGATGGTTTTCGTTTATTATCACTCGACATACTTGATTCACCAGAGTCACCGCCATCTTCAGTTCAACGTTTTATAGCAGTTTTTTCTATTCGGCTGACTTTTTTCTATTACAAGTTTGCTTTTCAGGTAACGTAACAAGCCGTTTGTTGACCAACCTCGGCACATAATTTTAGCATTACACTTTTTACATTTAGCACTCTCTTCCTTGTCATTTCCATCATAGTAATTCCAAGCAAATGCTTTGGAACGGTCAGTTAATTATACAGACTAGGCAGCGGGCACGGTGACGTGGCTGAGTCTGAAATGCTCTGTGGCTGACTCAGCGGACGGGCTGCAGTCACTCATCACAAACGCCTCTTATTCAAAACTTGTTCAAAGCATACACTCTGTTAGGAGTACGTAATAACTCTCTTTTTGCTGAAAGAATAAATGCTTTGTTCTGTAAATATACCATGGAAATTCTGAATTGGAAAACTACTCGGGAATTTTGACGGTAAAAACGGCTTTCAACTTTGATCTTTGAATGGATTCTGCTGTATTAACACGTCATTTGGCATTTGCCTAAAATCTACGATTCTACATGACATCTATGCATGAAGATCAATCGATATGAATTTATATTTAAGTAGATATTTAATATGTATGCATATAATACGTGATATTTATTTTATATAATCTATATATATATTATATATATATATATATATATATATATATATATATAATATAATATATATACTTTATTACATACATACATACATACATACATACATACATACATACATACATACATACATATGGGACTGCTCAGCATGATTACCGTCTCAAATATACAAAATAATCTAGATATATATCATTATTATCATACAGACAATGACAGAGATTCTGTATGTAAAGTATATATAAATAAAAGCAGAGCAACAGTCCAATACTATCCTTCACTCAAATCTGTCCCTATTTTATATTTAATTTTATCCCGGGATCCCGGGATACAAAACCCGATTTAAAATACAACCATTTTCTTTATCCCACAAATTTGCATTTTTCCTTCTTCTCGCAAAAAAATATTGAACAGCCCCAAAAAACGGAACAATAATGCATGATTGTCTCAGTCCTGTTTTAACACACCCAGTCCAGTTATATTCCATTCAAGTAGTTTAAACACATGCTTCGCTATTATTGTTAGAACTGTTACACATCTTAACATCTTACTTTCTGCTCCATGCATCCTCAAGAATCATTAACTTTTTCATGATAGTGAAGGAATGACGCGACGTACAGCTCTTGCCCTCTACTTAGAGAATTTCACATAACTTTCCCCTAACTAACTTTTCTATATGTAAACTCTCACTGTTCTTCCCCTTTCAGTCGATCTATGATCTATCACACAATCTCAAGTAAAGTCCTACCCCATATAGCTTCCCTGGAATAATGTAGTACCGTTAAAACAAATTCGAAAGGTAAAATTAACTTCGAGGTATACTCTGAAAAAGCACAGGAAGGGTAGATGTCAGAAGTATCCATGAGCAAATCTATTCAAAGAAGAATTAAACAAAAGAAACAAACATTAACTGTCGTGTCAACACTGATACAAGGAAAAGTACCGATCAACCTGCTTTTAGATTTCAGAAAAGTTTCCCTTACATGACCAGTGTCAGTAATAACACCGACGCCTTTTCAAATATATTTAAAAATTTTCTGTTTACAAGACAGGTCACACAATAGAAATATGTTTTTTTCTGAAAGCTATGGAAGAGAAGTAAATAAAAAAAAAAACACGTGTATATTTTCCAATTTACTGTTTTGAAGGTGCTAATGAAAGTGTTTACATATGTAGCAGTTTGCCTCTATTTATGATCAAAGAATAATATATATATTTTATATATATATATATATATATATATATATATATATATATCTATATATATATATAATATATATAATATTCTTATTCCTTGTTTCTGCAACAAAGAATAAAACGTTTTTGAAAATCAGTATGTCCTCTCTCCACATACATACACACACACGCACACACACACGCACGCACACACACACAGACACACACACACACACACACACACATATATATATATATATATATATATATATATATATATATATATATATATATATATATATATATATATATATATATATATGTGTGTGTGTGTGTCTGTGTCTGTGTCTGTGTCTGTGTGTATGTGTATGTGGAGAGAAAAAACATATCCTGATTTTCAAAACGTTTTATTCTTTGTTGCAGAAACAAGGAATAAGAATATATATATATATATAATTCTAGGAATAATTGGTTACTCGCAGAACAAGAAATAAGACGTTTTGCAAAAGCACAATATATTTCTCTCTCTCTCTCTCTCTCTCTCTCTCTCTCTCTCTCTCTCTCTCTCTCTCTCTCTCTCTTTTCACACACACACACACACACACACACACACACACACACACACACACACATATATATATATATATATATATATATATATATATATATATATATATATATATATATATATATATGTATGTATGTATGTATAGTATATATGTGTGTGTGAGGAGAGAGAGAGAGAGAGAGAGAGAGAGAGAGAGAGAGAGAAATATAGTGTGCTTTTGCAAAACGTCATATTTCTTGTTCTAGGAATAAACCAATTATTCGTTAATTTATAGCCAGACATTCATATACGATTGGAACAATATTAGCTTTTAATTAAGACCTAAGATTTACAAAGGTAGATAAGAAATGAGGCAGATTGTGAAACTGAAAAGAATTCTTTGTAGCGAGGAAAAAGGTTTCCACTGACAACGCTCGTTGCTCCTTAAATGCCTTAAGATTAGTTCGCTTTATTTCTAATGATAACATTGCATTAGATCCTGCTCCTACTTCGAAAGCTCTGCTGTCAGCGTACGAAAAACACGAAAAGAGAAAAGGTTCCTAAACACAAGTATGAGTATAATCAAAATTTTTAATGTGTGTGAGAGAGAGAGAGAGAGAGAGAGAGAGAGAAGAGAGGGGGGGGGGGGGGGGGGGGGGGAATTTGCTCAAGGCAAAAAGAAAAAATATATGTAAGGGTGGATGATATGCTGGAATTTCCGCTTCCTTGCTCGGTGTGGAGCCATATCAGACCGGCTTTCTGATTGATGAGGTTAGGAGGAGGCCTTAGACAAGGACTGTTGATATCGAAGTGGTGATGTTTACCCAGAAGTGTCTCGTCATTCTAGGGATAAGTCGAATCAAAGATGAATGGAGGAAAGCCCTGAATAAAAAGAACTCCAAGGTATAATAACTACTACCTGAGATCAGTATAAACTTCGATTTGTTGTTGCTAAGGTCAATTCTGTTTCCATTTTTCTCGAAATGTGATAGTCGAAGAAAAAATTCGACAACAAAAGACTTTTCCTAAGAATCATTTGTAAAGATTGAAGGACGTCCCTGTTGTGTTTGAACGCCTTGCGCAGTTTTGCCTTCAGTGTCCCGTTATTTGCGTCTCCACTCTCTCAAATTCCTCTCTTCCTGATGCGTTGTTGTAAGAAGGATATTATACACACACACACACACACACACACACACACACACACACACACACACACATATATATATATATTATATATATATATATATATATATATATATATATATATTATATATATATATATTGTACGTATGTTTAATGTGTATGTATATCGTGAATATATGTGTGCAAATATTATGATAATCTTTTTAGCATTTCTGATATACTGAATAGCAATTTCGCCTCAAAATATCTGAAAACACCACCAAGCATCGACTAGAGACGCGTAACATCTGCTAGCAGAGTAAAAACTGAATGCCAATCGGAGCTTCGTTATGGGAATGTTTATAGAAGCAAAAAGTGGAATTAGAGTGGGGCGGGTCAGAACGATCGCTCGTCAAAAACGAATCCCAACCGAAATTCTGCCGTTGTGTGACAGAATATATTTCGCTCCTTTAAGAAGTGGCTGCAGTCAGTGAGATACAAGTATGAAACTTTGTAATTCACTGATACTTGAAGCACCCAACTCCTCATGAATACTACATTTGATCAAATTTGTTCACAACGATGAGAAAACTCGAGAAACTTTTTTTAGATCAATTTTTCAAATGCCTCTGATGAGATCACTAGTATTTATCAACGATTCCTAAACACCTTCCGAAGCGGAAATATTCTTAAGTTAGCTTTAATGGTTTATTGTCTTAAGAATTAATTATTTACTATCTAAGATATCCTTTTCACAAAAGAACTTTAAAGAAATATATTAAACCCATTTCTCTTCCCCCGTACCTGAGGGATCCATTGAAGTTCCCATCATTTCCTGAGGCTTATTTCATGCGAGAGAAACTCCTGGTAATCAAAGATGGAGGAAAATGCCTAAAACGAAAATCGGGATTTCATTTTTTTGCTTGGAAACAATTTATTTCGTTGGTTCAGTTCGGGTGATCAGCGATTTTCATTTATCGCACTTCGTTTGAGAGAGAGAGAGAGAGAGAGGAAGAGAGATTTAACGTTTTAACCCGAGATGGATCACAGTTGGGGACAAAACAGGCTTATTTTCTTGAAGAAACCTTTGTCCCTCCGTTGACCTTTTTATTGAATGATGTACTGGGTTTCTCAGTTGACTGTTGTGAATTACAGTCAGGGTATAGAAGGGCATTTGACTATTGACTTCATCTCGAACGATAAGTTGAGAAATGGAAAGTTGAATAGGCATTAGACAGAAGGAGCATCTATATATATGAAGTGCCAGAATGCCCGCGAAATATAGATGAATAGTTCAGTGAGTTCAGATGGTTTGTCGTGCTTATGATGCGCCTTTGGTTAGGTGTAGAAAGCACTGGCGTAATAAACCTTTCTTATAAGAGTTCCTGCACGATTTAGCAGTTGACGAATTATTATGGGAGTGACAGTAGTCATAATTCTCTCTTCGGACACCCGTCATTAGGTGAAACTACTTGATGATGGTGTTTTAGCTGTTAAAAGTTTGTCCCTGTTCTTCAACAAATCTTCAAAATATCCACTCCATTGATGCAAGAATGCATTTCTAAATACAGCATCTTTCCATGTGCTTCTTTAACCACGAGTTCCACCTCTGCTACCTTTCCTCTTTGTACTTAATTCCCTGCAAAAGCACATATCCATAAGACTGTGTTCTTACTGTGACAGGAATTCCATGTTTACCATCAATGCCAAGTCTTGTTCCGTTACTCTTGAATTTAAATCTCCTAGTGCCATAGTGTAACCAATCTCTTATTCCCGAAACACATGAAGAATATATATTTAAACTGTCAAAAACACCCTTTCTTTCACTTTTCTTTTCCATTTCTGTACCATGCGCACTCATTATCACAACTTTTACTCTTGTCCTGTGTATATAACAACCTAGAAAACATTTTTTCTAGTATGTTTACACAAGACTAAGGTAAACTTTCAAAAGGATTCAGTAAGCATTAATGAATTACCCAATTGAAATGTGTACGTTTAAGGATCATACAGGAAAGGTATCCATGTATTTCAAGAAGCACAGAACTTCAAAGACAAATGACAGCATCAGACTAAGATCCAAAGAAGAATCTTAAAGATTCTTGGTTGGTTAATCCAAGAGGGGCCTTAGAGGGAAGGTCCCAGAGGGGGACATCAAGGCTCTGGTCTGGTCATTATTGATGGTTTGATGCGAATTTCGAACCTGGTGGTACAATATCTAATAATGAAAACTGCCCTTGTATACAGCAATGTAAATTTCCATGTAATTTCAAATTAGAAAGAATGTACTTTGCTTAGAAAATCAACGCGACTTCATTCTATATTAGAACTTTTAGATTTCCAGATATTTTGTTTTATTTTCGCTTACTCGGGAGTAAGCCTATAAACTGCTTAGTTGTTATTGTTGTTCTTCTTGTTTATGGGGTTGGTGTTAGGAAAGCCCTATGGAAAAACCTAAAGAGGCTGAAAAAGAGTTGAGCTGAGTTGAATATAGAATTTAGGCCAAAGGCCAAGCAGTGGTACCTATGAGCTCATTCAGCGCGGAGATTGAAATTGACAGTAAAATTTTGGGTTGAAAGGAGTAACAGAATGAAATCTTCAAGTAGTTTGCACTATGAATCAAGTGTTAGGAGAGGGTGGAAAGTAAGAAGAAGGAAGAGAATATGAAAGGAGGTACAGTAAAAGAAACGAAAGTGGTTGCAGCTAGGGGCCGGAGGCACGCTGCAAAGAACCTTATGTAATGCCTACAGTGCACCGCATGAGTCCAGTGACGGTAAACCCCCCCCACCCCCCCTCTTACGGTGGTCTGAAAAGGTGTTTCATGCTGAGTTAAAGATACTGAATGATAAGATAGGATTTATATAATTTATTAGAATGAAGATGTCAAAAATAAGTGATGTGCATGTTAAACAGTACAGAACAATTGTTTCTAAAAAAATATAGGATATTTATTTAATTTCGTTGGTGAAACAATGCGCTATTTAACCGCAGATTTTAGAACACGCCGAGTAAGCTGGAGGTCGGATCATACCTTGTTACTATTCAGTGGATGTCATATATACTTTACGGTTTAATTTTTCCATGATTGAGAATAAACGACGTTTTATGTTAACTGGCAAAAAAGGAACAAGTCTCCATTTAATATTCACATCGACTCAATGACGAACAGTAATTTGAAAATTGAGTGAGCCGATAGAGACAAATTAGATTAAAGTTATTGATTGTTGTTTTGCAAATGTTAAATGATAGCAAAGTTGAGTGACTTGCGTAATCATGGTCGGAGTGCTAAATATGTGAAAGCTTCAGAACCATTTTCCAGTGCTCGGCTGTTGAAAATAAGTTTCTCCAAAGGTGATGATATGGAAAAATACGCAATCGTTAATTCTGTGGGATGAAGAATTATTTTTTTTTTTTTTAACTCAATGAAAATAGAAGATAAACATCGCCTATGTACTTATCTGAAATGTTAGCGCATTCTCGCATATTCAGATTTAGAAGATTTCGGGGGGAAAAGGTGGACTTTGAAGGTCTGTTTAGGCGAATTCGATATAATATATATATATATATATATATTATATATATATATATATATATATATATATATATATTATATATACTATATATATATATACTATATATAATATATATATATATATATATATATATATATATATATATATATATATATACTATATATATATATATATATATATCCACACACACACACACAACACATATATAGATATATATTATATATATATATATATATATATATATATATATATATATATATATATATATATATATATATATCAAAACAATCCCTTCTAAAATAATGTTTATATGATGCATTCTCAGAAAATCAAGATATTAAAACGATTCAATCAAAAGCAGTGGATATGACTACCGATTGACTTACGCCATGCAATCCTTGTGGGGGTAAGGGGCTCCGTAGTAGTGGCAAAGAAAGGCCTATGGCACATGGATATAGGGGGTGGGGAAGGGAAAACTTGCTCGACACTGTCGACCAGCCTGCCAATATTTTTTTTCCCCAATGGGAAAACTGATCTGGTGGAAATGCAAAAGATACAATGGGTTTGATTTATGAAAGAACCTGAACTCTTTAGACCAAGTACGCTTTCAGTCCTATGTGCCCCTGTTGCCCTTACCAGTGAATTGGGTCCCTCTTCCTGACGCCTTGAATGTGTCATAACTAGATTGAAGAATACAGAGTATATACTTGTTCGTTTTGTGTTAGTGTAAGGAATCTATGCTCATCCTTTTTTTTTTTTCTTCTTCTTCCTTAGTTCGTAATGTTCATATATTGGTTGTGTGGATGTGTGTTTGTGTATGAGTACGTGTTATGTATTTGTATATATGCATGCATGTGTTCATCAAGTTTTTTGGCATAATTCTGGTTGTACCTGCCTTAATGTCTCAACTGTGATTAACTGCAACTTTAAATGTGATTTATCTGCGTTTCTTGTCATACAGTTTTGTGGAACATGTTCTACAGTGTTTTGTCACAATATTGGTATATTTCCTGCAGCGTATTGTATTGTAATAACTGCACTTGATGTATTGGCTTAATTAAATAATTTCATGCAGTATTTATTTGTTAGTTTGAAGCCTTGTGCAAGACTTGTTCATAATAATTATTTTGTTTTTGTGGACGTAATTGATGATTATATTTCTTGTCTTCATTATTATCTTATTGATGTATTCAACCTAAATCATCCAAACACTATTGAAAGATTGGATCTTCCTCACTTACGGGCCAAGGATGCGATGATGTTATCCAACTACTAATTCCAACCTGCCTTATAGGCATTTGAAGTTGTACACTCTCTGGTTGATGTTCCTTTTGCCGATATGTCACCTTAGGCCTCTTTTTCCTAGTAAGTAGGTGCTCGATAAATCATTGAGCGTTAAGTAGGTATTCGATAGTGCTGGGTTATGGCGGTGAAGACTTAGATGGGCATTTTCCATTCTGTTATTTCTTAAAACACGTCTGGTGTCCTTTTTCCTAGACTCGGAACATTTTACATTTTTATCTTCCAAGCAGTACTTATACAGATGACAGAAATAATGCAAGAAAGTACTTGTGAAGAAAGTTTATATATGTGCTGACTGTAGTTGTTAAGTACCCAGTCTTTTACTTACAGACAGTGCTCTCCAAAGCTGTTTAAATGTTTAGCTTTCAGACACTGGAAACTTCCTTAACCCAGTAGCTTGGTTCCTGATAGCCAAATATCCAAATGAAATAGTTTGGTATTTAAATAGAGGTTTTGAACTTAGACTTTTTCAAAGAGATACGAGTAATTTTTTGTACTGAGTTCATTATTATAAAGTTGCAGCATTTCATTTAATGTTTTCAGTAATCGGCTGCCAATGTGAATGAAGCTGCTGGTTAAAAAGACTTATACAGATTATCTTTTATCGTTCTGTGTTCGTCATTCACTTCTCTACAGAGATTCTTATATTAAAACATGCCTCAATTGTTTCATGTTATCAATGTTGGAATATTCCTCTTTCGTCAGGACTTCAGCAACCTTCGGGGATACAGATACTTTAGAGAAAATTGCTCAGTTGGGTCTTCATTTTCCAAACAACAGCATTTAAAATCTTCCGAGTTTAGGAAAAAGGACTATCTTTGCAAGACATCTTGGCTGACCAGTTTCCATAAGCTTCTTCCTCTTTCTCCGCAGAAAAGGATTAAGGAGTTTTCGTTCTTCCAAACGTACCCAACTTACAGCGTCAACACTAAACAGAAGAAACTCACTCGTAATCGGGTCAGTCTCGCCCCTCCTGACCTTCAGCCTTTTAATTTTTCTCTTTTAATCCTAAACCGTCATTTCCATCAGCATCATCAAGACTGCAATAACCTGTTTCAGTTTTGCGTCATTCAAATATGCAGCATTCGAGTGATTCTCAAAATACTCAGTATCTAACAAAGGTTAAATTTTCACACAAAGATTTCCTTTCACATGAAAGTCCTTGTCTGGTCGAGTCATGACCAGAGTATTTGAGGTCTTTTCTGGTGAAAAATGGAGTCCAGTGAGTGAATACAGTTCGTTAAAAGTGTTGTGCCAGTAACTTATATTCTGAACGTAAACCAGATGTATCCGAGATCAGACCAGTATTTTTTACACAAAAAAACACCATTTCTGAATGCCATAAAATTGTTCAAATTAAGGTCTGTAGCAGCGCAAACCGAAATTCAAACAAAGGACTGTAAGAATTTTTCTTTTTTGACAACCCATGAGGAAATAATTTGAAATTTTTATTAATGTTGTTGAATTTAAGAATATTGGCTCCAAGCTTAAATAACTTCTTCTCATAAGTGTCCTGGGTATTAAGAGCAAAGCCTTCCATATTATGATTAAAAAAATATCTAATTATAAAAGAATCAATAAAAGAAAGGTCACCCTTTATAGCTTCATACATAGTATCAACCGTAGCAATTAATTTTTTTCCTATTTTATATATGTAACTGATTTCCATCTTTATCAATTTCTTAGTGTCTTCTTCATTAAAATGTGTATGGTATACGATATACCGATAATTGGAATAATTTAAATTAGATAAAATTGAGTACAATACGGTTTATGGTACAGTATTGAAGGAACTTTAAGTCACATTCGGCTTGCTTCAGTTTCTTGTACTTCCCTTCGAAAGTGCGACATCTTGTTAAAAAACCAGGTTCATATCTTCTGTAGATGAAGGTGTGGAAGTTGTTGTGCCTCACAGTCGTTTCTTGAGAGTAGATAGATAAAAGGACGAACAACAGGCGGTTGATACTATGGCTAAAACTTTCTCTTCTTGATTCAAAAACTTGAAAAGTTGAATGTTTATGATTTATGGTGAAAAAACATTGGCGAAATTGATCAATCCATTGATTTTACGAGCTGCCCGTGGATAATTGCAGCAGGTGATACTAATTAATAACATGACAGCCGTTCACATTGTGTCCTAGATCGTTTCTTGACATAAGGAAATGCGTTTATTTCAGTAAGGCGTTACCACTAAAAAGTTTTCTTTTGTTTATGCTTGAAGTATTTCGCTTGCTTACACAGGTCCAGAAAAAGTAATTCATAACAGGGAGAGAGAGAGAGAGAGAGAGAGAGAGAGAGAGAGAGAGAGAGAGAAGTGAGGATTGTCTTAGGAATGGTTTCATCCACGCAGCCAGAGGATTAACTCGTTTAATCCTTATTTCTTATTTTCATCATTAATATCTGTAAAATTTACGGACTGAAAAATGCGTATCACCCACATCTGTAATTGACCGCTTTAATCTGTCAATAAGTAAGTAATCTGTTTCATTTGAACAGTTTCGCTTTATAAGAGAGAATTTACTACAGGGTCCACAACGGTAGAGTTAATCTAAACTTGATTTCTGATATTCTGAAAGTCCAAGTCAGTGAATACTAGGACTCCAGGTAGCTTTACTCTTCCTCTCTTCCATAGGAAGACTATGTAATTTCTTTGATATAATAATTATCGAGCCTTTTTTCATTGCCCTCAACACTTTCTGGTCATTCTAATTTTCCCCTTTTTGTTGTGGCGGTTACTCTTGTTAATAGATGAGCTGCATATGTAGTGCCTGTCTTTGCACAGAAAGTAGCCTGTTAATGGCGAATGTGTTCACGAGACCAATGTGTTTGGGATCAATTACATTTACGTCGGTCCTTCTGTTATGTCTCGTTTCAAAGGCTAGATAGTGATACCCTCGCGTCTATGCGACATTGTAAATTCATTGTAATTTTTTCTGAATAACATCTCTGGAAAAGGCAGTAAAAGCAATATCAAGGACGTGCTTCAATAATATATATATTTACCAAACCTTGACTAAGGGAGCCGAAGATTTAAGGCAGATTACGTAAATTATATTTGTCCTCCTCGCAAAAGTTTAGACTTGAATTATCTGTCGAGATTTGACTTCATTTGATTATCTTGTAATGTGGATTGTCTTTACTCATCCAACTTCCTTGTGATAGTTGAATTTACAGGATTTACTTTAATTAATTGAGATATAAAAAGATTGAGAGAATTTATTTTCATTTGTTATTGCTTAGGGGATAACTCCCTCCTTTGCACGTTTAGCAGAAAAACCATTTCTTATTGATGTAGTATTTTCGTCTGGGAATCATTTGTTCCCCAACTGCACTGGCTGTAGGAAAAGCAATAAATGAAGAGAAGAGGCTTTTTCAAAAGAACGGAATAGCCTGTAACTGCTGAAAGGCGAACCTTTGTGGTGAATATTCTGCACAGTTTTGCCATCTGAACGTATATATGTGAGTGTGTGTGTTTGTTTGTGCTCGTGTACATGCGCGCATGGACGTTTGTGCATGATAATGACAACGAATATGAAGCGCGTATACATGCATATACATGCGTATACATGCGCGTATCTTGATTAATTGCTATCAATTTTTTTTTTTCGTTTATCCTCGTATCGTTGAGCAAATTGGCGTTTCACTTCAAATGCTGTAAAACCAAATTGCCAATCGGCGCTTCGTTATGAGGATGTTTATAGAAGCGATTCCCGAAATGAGAGTTCGAAGGCAGAGGGTCACCCGTCAAACGGGTTGCAACCTAAATTCCGCTGATATGATCGGCCCTTCTTCCGTGCAAGTGGTTCAGTATGCAGAGGGGATCTTGTGGTTGATGTATTGCTTGTAGTGTATTAGATATCGCGGGCAGAATTCCTGAGAATCATGATGAATCCAGTGAGGCGAGCGATGAATCCTGTCCTAATGCCGTCGTACTCTGAGAATAAGGCGCTTGCATATAATGCATAGCAACACCTATATAAGTCTCATTTTGCTGCAACAAAAACAAAAACTTCGTACATTACCAATATTTTTGGAAACGAAGAATGAAGAAGAGCGAGGGAAACAGGAAACATATTCCCTTATTTATACCATTGCAAACTGTTCATTTTCTTATACATTCACATTCATCAAGTATCGACAAAGTTATCCGATATCGGCGAGATGGTCCTTCTTCCCATTGTGTTTCCTAAGTTACCGGGCTGTTGAATTATATGATTTGAGCCAAGTAGATGTTTTCACCGAAGTGGCCTGACTTCCAGCTCAATGTTTAGCAATGTAGCAAGCAATTTCGTAGGCGTGATGGCAAAACATAACAAGATCTGTTGTCGGAAAGTCATAACGAGTTTGATATTCCCTCATTTTTCATGACTGTGGC
>NC_087207.1:40792470-40851034 GCF_015104395.2 Macrobrachium nipponense
AGATTAACAATTCACCACCATGCCTTTTAGATATATATATATATATATATATATATATATATATATATATATATATATATATATATATATATATATATATATATATTTATAGTGTGTGTGTCTGCTTATTTATCACTGTATTTTCAGTGTGTCTGGGTTACTGTTCTTACAGTGTACTTTGTGTTTTAGTGACTCAGATGAGATTTGATGTCCACACCATGTTTGAAATTTTAGGCAAATTGGAGGAGTTTATCAGTGCTTGAAGATCATGCTAAAATGGTTGAACTAAATATCTATATATGCAAGGGATGTAAGTGCACATTTATATTTAGATGTTGTTTATCATGTTTTGCGCAACTTGTGGTGTGTCCAATATTGGTGGACTCAACCTTTTAGCAAAGATGAGTAGCTTTCTTTATATTGGATGCTAAGACACAGGAGAATGTTAAACGCAGGCATCGTGTAAAGTAAGCCTGCATACTAATAAAGAAATGGTTCCTTACACATTATTTACTCGTACATAGAGCGTGGCTTTGATGGCAGTCCTTTTATGATCAAAGTATGTGTCATTGAGGAACTGCGATTTCTTTTTGAAGCACATAAATATTAGCGTTCATTTAAGATGTTCGAGCTTGTTTCTGAGAGGTCAAGCTCTCTGACCTTCTGGAGGCTGAGTCTGAAAGGACAGTGCAAGCTCAGTTGACAGTGCCACAGGTTCTGAGAAACTGCAGGAAGTTGCCAAGGTGATGGTCACAGGCTCTCAGCTTTCCCCTTTCTGTGTGCTGGACATTTAGCATTATAGCATCATGGTTTTTGCTTCAACAACAGTTTTTCACTCCCAAGTATCAGTCTATTTGCTTTCTTCATTTATTAAGTTTACATATTCCACATCAGTCATATGTACATGCATTTGTTTAATTATTATTACTTTTATTTATGTTTTCCATAATTCTAGTCTTTCATTTGTGTTGTATTGTTTTTTTTTTCATATGCATTTTAATATGCCTTCGAATACGTTTAGGAAGTTGATAACTTTTCCTGCTTTGTTCCTTAAGTATTATATGTATAATGTGCAAAGTATTATATAATGTTCCCAATCATAATCGGCGTCAGTAACCTAGATGTTGTAACGCCAGTTTTAGTGACCATAAATAAATCAATCCCAATCACAGCCACCCTTTGTTATTCACACTTTTCCGCAAATGGTAATTCCTTCATCCAAAAGCTCTGAATGCATTTCTGGATGGGAATCTGGTAGCTCGGTCAGATTTATTGACTTCCGGACACCGTTTCTAATACTTCTCTGTCAACACTTCTTCCAGTGCCGCCACTGGTGGAATGGAAATTCATCTGCTCTTTTCGATCAACATCTTGGGATTGACACCACTTGAATCTTGTATTGGAGGAGCCGTATTCTTGAAATGAAGTCGCTCATCATGTCAGGTTGTGGGAGGAGAAAGATGTATGAGGCTCGTAGGAATTGCCTTTTCATTCTCACTTAACCATCTGATATCACTTGTTATTACTTGATTTTCCTTATCCCTATTTATTAGGCCTGCTTCATTTTACTGTGCTTTGTGCTCAGTGGACCCTATCGTCTTTTAGTTAACAAGGACTGGTTTTCCCTTTCCAGCATCCGTGTTTACGTAATTCAGCCGAGGTTAACTTATACCTTCTTTTTGCAAACTGTACATTCACTAATCAAGTTTTTACTATCATTCATATTTATGGAAGAAATGGGAGCAAGGACGAACATAATATTACAATTGCTACACATACGTTACTCTGAATATGTCAAAATTGCTTTTTCTCATCATTTAGATGAAAAGTTACTCTAGGTGAGATAGCGAGCTGTGTTCAAAGAATTGGGGAGACGATTATGCGGTATTAAGGGCCACAGCCAAGATACTAGAGACAAGATGGCAGCAATAAAAAGTTATGACACCAGGACAAGTGGCAAGAGTCTGTGAGACTACATACCTGAATATGCTTCCAAAACTATTCATGTGGTCCCTGAAAGAGGAAATCCATAACTTGGATCATTAGTGAAAGAATCATTTGCCAAAAAATATTATTAGTAGCATTACTTTTCCAAAATGGATGGAAAGGCGCCAGCAGCCTATGACAACTACCAGTTTTATCGTTGCATTTTTATTCAGATGGACAACTCTATCGATTTAATCTTCTATATGTTATTTTCGCTCTTTGTTGATCTATTTCGGTTATGATGTCACGTGTTCAGGAAGACGGAATCAAGTTCAACGTGAATCACCGTTTCGTATATGTATAGTAATGTATATTAGCTGGCCCTGATCTTTGTTTCTCCTTATTTAGTTATTTCTATTGTGTACTTAATTTTTAGAATATCATCTTTACTATTAATTAACTATTTTTTATATTCTATACGGTGAAGGTTATGTTTTTAATGTATTTTGTTCATCCTTTTACATCAAGATATCGCCTGCGTAACTGTCTTTTAAAGACGCTGACTGTTGATTGGCAGGATGTATTTTGACATTTCTAGTTGAACTGTCTTTTAGCTAGTTTTACGAATTTTAATTGTCGTTTGTTAAATTCTTTCAGTTATCACAGGTTTCCTTTTGTTCTTTGGATTTGGGTGGAAACTTCTTGATAAATTTCTTTCGTCAAGGCCCGGTGGAGGACAAAGAAACCGTCAGGCTAAATTAAACTGCGTCGTTTTCTTACACACTTCCTTCATGTGGATTGATTGCACACACACACATATGTATGTAAATATATATATATATTATATATATATATATATATATATATTATATATATATATATATATATATATATATGTATATGTATATATATATAAAATATACTATATATATATATATATATATATATATATATATATATATATATATATATATATATATATATATATATATATATATATATATATATATCATATATATATATATATATATATATATATATATATATATATATATATATATATATATATATGTATATAATATATATATATATATATGTTTATAATATATATATATATATGTTTATATATATATATATATATATATATATATATATATATATATATATCTATATATACATATATATTGCTGTGTAAACAGGAAAGTACCATCTACTAACCAACACACACACACACGGTTGGTAAGTGGATGGAACTTCACCATATACAAAAGAATTACCCCTAGAGTAACTAGAGAGGAAATGAGATCTGGTAGATGCGGCTAATCCCAATCGAGATCCCGAATCCTTTGGAACGTCATGTTATTTGTCTTCTTAATTAAAGCAGCCTCGAGCGCCTGGCCTTCTAAACGACATTTTCCCCCATAAACATTGTCTTACTGATCAATAATATTTAATTTCTCTTTAGAATATTCTTATTTCTATTTTGGACCTGCCTGTGGCTTTAGTTACTCCATTGCAGGGTATCACGCACTGGCTAAAATATTTTTTTTCCCCAGTGACCATTAACGGTGATGAACCAATGGTATTTGAATAACGAAAGGTGAAGGGTTGTCTGTCCCTAACGTTTCACTAATCCTCTAAATGCCATTCAAGGAATGGAATTTGATTTGACTGATTGTTGTTTCTTTTGCCCTATCGTTTGGGATACGAAATAATACTGGATTGGCATTATAAACTGACTTCAGTCACATGGTTTGAGCATTGGAGGGAGAACAGTACGTTTTTACCAATAATAATCTTTGTATTTGTATCCCTTTGGATAAGTCCCTGAGGCCGGTAGAAATAAGGTTCTTCAGGGATTGAGATACAAAACTGGAAAACGTAAATGTAGGGTTATCTGAATATAATGAATCATTAAATATAATGAAACATCACGCAATTCCAAAGATTAAATGAACAATAAAATATAATTTACTTTTTCTTCTGTAAAACGTCCAAGTGTTACTGTTATAGTTGTTGCTGAGATCAACATATCTAACTATTAGCAAATGGCTTCTTGTTGTCTATTCCTATACAAAAAATTGTACATGAAGTTTCCGTTTTTCTAATTAACTTGTTTTCTGAGTGGTAAACATTTCCGGTTTTGTAAATAACTAAAACTAAATCCATCAAGATGCCTCTGCAGTACGTCGTAAGCATAAGGAGTAAGGAAAAGCTCGTTGATAATAGTCATTTATTTGTGAAAGAACGAACAAGTGGCGAAAAAAAACTATTTGGAAATGTGACCAGTTTTATAAAACAAAGTACCATGCAAGTATTCATACAAATGAATAATCCATCACAAAATTATTGGGAGAACACAATCATGCAGGAAATATTGCGCTCGTTGAAGCGGCCAAAGTGATTAACTTAACTAAAGAAAAAGCAATCAAACTCAAAAATCAACAGATGCAACCCAGGCGTACGTTGGAGTATCCCAAGCAGTTGTGGGTTAGCTACCACCACCTCAGTACTAAAAAAGGAATATACGAAAATGCTAGAAATAACCGAAGCACCAATTCCTGCAAATCCAGGATGTTTACTCCAGTTACGTATTCCTCCGCAATATAGAATAGCACATTCAAATCAGCCATTTCTTCTGTTCGACAGTGATGATGGATCTGGCCGGATTATTTTATTTTCGACTCGGAGAAATCTTCAGGTATTATCTAGTGCAAACAATTGCTATGCAGATGGGACTTTCAAACATCACCCCTTTATTTAAACAACTATAAACGCAATACATGTAGTAGCATGAATGGTGACGTTTTGCCTCTTGTTTTCGTTTTAATGAGAAACAAAAATGAATATAGCTACAATAAGCTTTTGTCAGGATTAAAAATTTTAGAGCCAACCTTATCACCAAGCACGATTATGACTGATTTTGAACGTGCAGCGATGAATGCTTTTAGAGCAGTTTTTCCTAATTCAAATAAAAAAAAGTTACTTTTCTTCACTTTTCACAATGTTTATTTCGATCCATTCAACTAAATGATCTGCAACAGTTGTACGAAAGTGATGCCGAATTCCCATTAAGAATGCGTATGATTGCAGCCATTTATTCCTGTCTCCGATGTGGTTAGCACTTCTGAATATGTAATTGACAATAATGATTTTCCTGTGGAGACCTAGCCTGTCTTAGATTACGTTGAGGATACATGGATTGGAAGGCCAAATCATCGCTTAGTACGTCGACCCCCTCGCTTTCATCATGTGCTATGGAATTGTTTTGATGCCGCCAATTATGTGCTTCTAAGACGAACAATGCATGTGAAGGGTGGCATCGCTCGTTCAGCGATTTAATTGGAGCATCTCATCCTACATCTGGAAATTTTTAGAAATCTTGAAAAAAGAGCAAGCGAGAAATGAAGTAATAATGGAACAATGTACAGCAGGTGCGGAAATTCCCCGTAAGAAAAGGAAATATAAGGATTCTAAAAGTTGTTTGGTGAATGGTAGAAAACATATAAACGTTTCTGGAAATAAATGTGCTGTAAAACATATTTAGATAATATGTTTAAAACGTTTTGCAGTTGATTTTCTAATTAGAATTTCCAACAGTAAATATATAATCTTACTTTTTAAAATATAAAAAAATTCATGCTTAAAAAAGACAATCATGAAAAGCATAAAAACCAGTAAAAATCATTAACCTATGGATGTTATTACTTATGTAGGAAAAATCAACAAACAGGCTACCTGCAAATAGTTAAATACTTTGATCCCAATCAACAATAATAACAGTAACACGTTGAACGTTTTACAGAAAAACAAGTGCATTATATTTTGTTGTTCATTTATATTTTTGCCTTGTGCGGTTTACTTAGTTTGCGTAAATATTACGATGTAATTACATTGCGGTGATAATGTATGAGATGTAATTACCATGCGATGAAATTACTACGATGAAAATGCCACGATGTAATTACTACGATGAAAGCAAATGTCGCCCATGTTTCAGTTCTTGATGGGCAGGTTTCCAAGTGATGCTGCCAACATTTGTATCCGTAACACCAGGGATCTGAATATTTGATATATATTTTCGTCTTGAAATAGTATTCATATTTGCTTTTGATATCTCTTCTTGCCGTTCTATTTCCTGACTTTTATCATCTTCGGGCATCCGTGATGAATCTTTTATTAATCACCACAGATTTCAGTCTGGATGTTTGGTGCTCTCCCGTACCCAATTACTAATCTTTTCATTTCGTTTCTTTGTTGAACTATTTTCGATATCCTCCTCTTTTATTCCATTTAAAATTAATATAAATCATATTTTATTGGTATTTTAGTTTTCAGTCTCCATTTGAAACCCATAAGCCACTTGACTTTCTGACCGAAATTGGCTCAAAAGATTTCCCTCGCGCCATTTCTTTCACTAGGACTGAAAAGAAGGTAAGAGAGAGAGAGAGAGAGAGAGAGAGTTTTGGGTAACTGGAGGGAGATCGATGTGCGAATGACATGACATATTGCAGAATATTCGATATTTTTTAATAACGTTTTGAGGTGTCTTACGTATGATTATCAAGAAGTAAATGAAAATTCTGCATCAATGGTAGGTGGAAAGGATCGCAGCTAATGTACTAATATCCTTTTGATTTAATTCTAAATTAACAGATATTATTTGAAATATATATGCAGTCAGTTATATATATATATATATATATATATATATATATATATATATATATATATATATATATATATATATATACACGTATGTATATATATTTATATATTTCTACAACATTAACTTTTCATACACTTATACACGAACCTTGTACAAACACACTGCGCCATTCTAATGTATCCTGTAAGTATACTTCCACTTCCTGTGTATTAGGGTTCTTTACGAAATACTTCTTATAATAATCCATTTATCAGGCATTTCGTAGCTAGTTTTCATTATTTTCATGATTTTATATTCCTTTATTTATTGCATGTGCCTAACCATTTCAAAATGTTCTGATAAACTCTTACATCTTCAACGACTTTGTTACACCATCCGTTTATCTTCACGTTTCTCACCTCAGTTCACCTCAACAGATTCTTTGTTATTGAGTTTCCCCACCTAACCCTTATAAAGGGGTGTTGACTCAACAGTTCATGGTCTCCATATAGTCAGTTTTTACCCCGCAAACTTTGTCTTCACCGTCCACAATCAAATGTATCATAATCCAACAGCAAAAATTCCACTCCTCATTTATAACTAGCGATTGTCGTTTGGAGCTTTTTCTTTGTTCCAGGATAAAGTTAAATTCCAGGGATTTTCAGATGTCTAAATTTGCACATTATACCTAGTTTCCCTGTCAATTTTTTGGTGTACTTAACAATACTAGATTTGCAGAAATATTAATTCCAACTGATGTTTAATTCCAGCATACACTTTGTGTCTCAACAAAGTAAAAGAAAAAAAACGAGAGATAAACTTTTGTTCTGCCTCCAAATTCCAATGCGAATGATGTAAATTATAGTTCATTATCATTAATAAAAAACTACAATTGTTTTCATTTATACTCAGTGAAATGAAAAGAGTACTTAATGACCGAAAATGTAGTAAAAATAAATGAAGAAAAATGAAACGTATGCATTCTTATTTATAACATAAATGATTAAGAAGTTTCTCATAGAATAAGATCTTATATAAGGAGCAGTTTTCCATAAATTGAAAGCAATAATAAATGACAGTAAATTTAATCAAACGAATGAATCAAAATTAAACATATATTCTGGATTAATATTAAACTAAACAGATTAACGAGCATCATGAGCATTTATGGAATTTTGATAGTATCATAAATAACATGAGCAATTTTCCATAAAATAAAAAGATAATTACTGACAACAAATTTAATAAAATTAATTATTCAAAAGGAAAGTTATATTCTGGATTCATATATAAACTAAACTGATTAGTAAGCATTTGTGGACTTTTAAATAAAAATCTTAAGTAACAAAAGAATAAGTTTTTCATTCTCTGAAAACAGTAATGATTAAATAAATGACAGCAAATGTAGTCAAATAAATGGAGGAAAAGAAAATGTATACAGAAGTGTTCCACATATGAAAGCAATAATTGACAAAATTTAAACAAAATGACTTAATTAAGAGTAAATGTTTGCATTCTGCCGTCTTATAAATTAAACTGATTTCTTGATTTTATATTTCAAGACTTTAGCCCTAAAACTTTCCAACCCTTGCGGGTCTTTAACATTAAACTCAATCTAAAAAAAAACTTTCCAACCCTTGCGGATCTTATTAACTAAACTTGATTAAGAAGTAAGAAGCATCTATGGAATTTTGATAAGTAGTTCTTAAGTAGCACAAGCAATCTACACTCCTATCACATAAACAGGTCCTCATTTTTATGACAAACAGTCCGGCTGCTGAGAAGGCCCGTTCGAATTCCACTGAGGTTGGAGGAATCGACTTCAGCGAATTCAGTAAATTAGTAATATTAAGTGTTCTCTCACCGGTTTCTCAAAAACTTCAAGTTCTTTGCCAAAATGTTTACCAACACTCACGCTACCTGACACTGAGGACTGAAAAAGATTTTGTCTGTGATCGAATTGCAGCTTCCAGCTTTTCATTTAGCGTCATGTTCTGACGAACTTGAGTTCTATGACCTTTTCCCTCTGACTGACGAATCAGAGCTAGACTGCTGGCATCTCGATTTCAAACACCCTTGACAACATTTTCTCCGCAAAACTTCCTAGATTATTTTTTTGGTAAAGTTGGTAAGCAGAGTATGCTGGGCCTGCTGGCATGAATACTGTAACTTACCCAGCATTCAGATATCGGAGTAGTCCCACCAATGTTGTCTTTCTCCTCTCGTTGATCCTGTTGATTAACGATTCTTTCATCTTTTTCAAATACAGAATTTTGCTCAATAAGCTCATTCAATTCATTGATGATAAAGGTAAAGACTCCTTCAGCACTCAGCAAAGTTGCATCACGACTGCAGCCTCTCAGCCCCTTCAGCTCCGGCTTTTACAGGTTGCAAAGCTACTTCAGTATCAACCTAGCCACCTGGGGGCCAAACAAGTCCTTATGGGTGCCGGTCCCAAGCCCAGATAAATAGGGAGGGTTGGTGTCAGGAAGGGCATCCGGCTGTAAAAATCTGTACCAAAACCAAAAAATGGAATGAGCCGAAATATGGAAAGAGGTAATGCTAGGGCGTACTCCGTAAACGTCGCACAGAGACATTGCCCTAACTCTGTGATAAGGCGAGGGCTACTGCATCAAGAGCGGGTGCAGCTAAAGAAGCGAGCTCACATTGGGTTTAGAGTACGTCAGCTTAATATTGGGTCCATGACTGGGAGAGGTAGAGAATTGGCTGACTTGATGAGAGAAAAGAAAGTAGATGTTATGTGTGTGCAAGAAACGCGATGGAAAGAAAAAAAACTAAAGAGTTGGGTGATGGATATAAGCTATACTATAGTGGAGCAAATAAACAAGGTAGAAATGGAGTTAGCATAGTACTGTCTAGTGAACTGAAGAATACAGTGATAGAAGTGCATAGAAAGAATTACCGTATCATCTGATTGAAGATTTGTTATGGAGGAGGGATTCTGAATATTATAAGTGCATATGCACCAAAAGTTGGTTGCACAGAAGAAGAGAAGGGAAATTTCTGGAGAGACATGGATGGAATAATGCAAGAACTGGATGAACATGAGAGGGTGATTGTGGGGGCAAATTTGAATGGCCATGTCGGAAGTGAAAATAAGGCGATTGGTCGGGTGCATGGTGGCCATGGAATTGGGGAGAGCAAAGAAGGAGAGAGTGTAGTGGACTTTGCTGTGTCATTCGACATGGCAATAGTAAACACATTCTTTAAGAAGAAAAGGGAACACCTAATAACATATAGGAGTGGGGGAAGATGCTCCCAGATAGACTACTTCCTGTATAAAAGGATAAAGCTGATGGAGGTCAAGAACTGCAAAGTTATTCCAGGCGACTATGTAGCCCTCCAACACAGACTGCTATGTATGGATTTGAAGTTAATTAAAAAGGGAAAGAAAAACCAAAGCTAAAGTGGTAAGGAAAATTAAATGGTACAAATTAGAGAAGGAAGGGGATAAGAAGAGAGAGTTTAAGAGGAGGGTTTTAGAGAATATTGACATAGGGATTGAAGATGTTCAAGAATGGTGGGCACGAAATGCAGCAGTAATAAGAAGGCATGGAAAGGAGCTGCTAGGAGAGACATCTGGTATCATATGGGAAGAAAAAGAGAGTTGGTGGTGGGATGAAGACATTGAGAAAGTAGTAAAAGATAAGAGGGAGGCAAAGAAAAGATGGGAAGAGTCACAGTCAGTGGAAGACGAGATAGGTTCAGAGAGAAAAACAAGGCGGTGAAAAAGGTGGTAGCCCAAGCTAAAGCAAAGTCGTATAATGAGCTGGGGACAAAGGAAGGATTAAAGAAGATGATCAAGCTATCAAAGGCTAGAAATAAAACCACCAAAGATATTACACATATCAAACAAATAAAAGATCAAGATGGTGTAGTACTTAGAAAGGAGGAAGACATTGTGAAGAGATGGAAAGAATATTTCGAACATTTGTTAAATGAAGAAAATAATAGACTAATAAGAGAGGATGGGCAAGTGAACATTGGCATGGTAATGAGGTTTTCTAGGCAAGAGGTACGAAATGCACTAAAGAAGATGAAGAATGGGAAGGCAACCAGACCAGACATGATTTCTGTGGAGGCATGGAAAGCATTAGGATATGAAGCAGTGGATATACTGTACGATCTTATGATAAAGATCATTGAACAGGAAAAGATACCAAATGAGTGGCGTGGGAGTATATTGATCCCAATTTTTAAAGGGAAAGGTGATGTCCAAGAGTGTAATAATTATAGGGGCATTAAATTGATGTCCCACACTCTGAACATACTGGAAAGGATGATAGATGCTAGACTGAAAGAAGAAGTACAAATAGGTAAAGAGCAAATGGGATTTATGAAGGGAAAGGGGACAACTGATGGTATATTTTGTCTGAGACAACTAATGGAGAAATTCGGGGAAAGACAAAGGGACCTACATATGGTATTCATTGACCATGAAAAAGCTTATGACCGAGTCCCGAGACAAGAGGTATGGAGGAGTCTGAGGGAGAAGATGGTGCCAGAGAAGTAAGTACGATTAATACAAGAGATGTACCGGAATGTATTTACCAGAGTGAGGAGCAGTGTTGGGGAGACAGAGGGTTTTGAGGTGAGAGTAGGATTACACCAGGGGTCGACCTCTGAGCCCATTTATCTTTAACATGGTGATGGATGTCATAATAGAGGAAGTAAGGGAGGCAGCACAATGGAACATATTGTACATGGGTGACAATAGAGGATAGGATCAGAAATGACTACATAAGGGGGTCGACTAAGGTGGTGGGAGACCGAGAAAGAGATGGAATGACTATGTGAGAGAAGAATTACATGAGAAGGGAATTGATGAGGCAGAAGCGCAGGATAGAAATAGATGGAAACAGCTCATCCGCAACGGCAACCCCATATAAAAATGGGAATCAGCTGGGAAGAAGTAGAAGAAGAAGAAGAAAGCTACTTCAGTATCATTTAATGCTGCGTATTCTCTTCCACTGATGTCAAGTTTTATTTTGTAGTCTATTAGAGTTTTAGCAACTGCTGATTTAATTTCTAGAAATCTGTCAAACATGGCCAATAGATTATTCCACCTAGTTTTAAAGTCTAAAATTAACGTCTTTTCACGGTAATGCTCACTTTTCACATAGTTTTGTAGAGTTTCAGTCTTTAATGGTAACTTCCTAAATAGTTTCAACTTTTTTCTTACCTCAGCAATAGCCTCAGAGACATTAACGGCTTTTATGTTATTCTCATGATCATCACAAATTCTTTCATTGTTCCTAGAAAAGAATTCTCCGTTTCAAAATCAACTGCTGTTTCAAAATCAACTTTTGTGTCAAAATCATGATAGCAACTCTCAATCTCATGATAGCAACTTTCAATCTCCTCTTCTTATTCCGAATCTTCATTCATGTTCACGTCACTTACACTGCCTGAGGTCTTCTTATAAACAACATCACACAGCAATATGTACATCCTGTGCATAACAAAGATGATGTTCACAATATATCAATTTTCCGAACTTCACCATTACACTTGCACCATCTGTTACGTAAGCATCATGTTTTTTCCAGTGAAAGGTCAAATTCTGCTAACTTATTCTCTACCGCTTTGACAGCCTTTTCGGCAGTCAACCGTCCAACAACAGCAACCATACCTAAATTCCAGAACTTTCTTTCATCAGCATGAACATTGATATTCAAGATAACGCTTCTCCTTTAGTGAGGAGTACTCATCAATGGAAAGGCTAAACCTCGCTCCCATTTTCAATGTGTCACAAATTTCTTGCTTCAGCTTTGCTTTTGTAAGATCATACTCATATATGTTTGTAGATAATCTACATTACAAGATTAGGATTTCTTGGAAGAGAATAACCTTTGCCACGTAATGCCTCTATAATGAAACTACTCTTCGTAATGACATTCATAGAAAATTCATTCACAGCTACAAGTTCACTCACAATTTGTTCTCTTGTATCTTGTTTCAGGAAATTGGTTATCATCGTCTGAGATGGTTTTCGTTTATTATCACTCGACACACTTGATTCACCAGAGTCACCGCCATCTTCAGTTAAACTTTTAGCAGTATATTCAGCTGATTTTTCTATTACAAGTTTGCTTTTCAGATAACGTAACAAGCCGTTTGTTGACCAACCTCGGCACATAATTTTAGCATTACACTTTTTACATTTAGCACTCTCTTCCTTGTCATCTCCATCATAGTAATTCCAAGCAACTGCTTTGGAACGGTCAGTTAATTAATACAGACTAGGCAGCGGGCACGGTGACGTGGCTGAGTCTGAAGTGGCTCTGTGGCTGACTCAGCGGACGGGCTGCAGTCACTCATCACAAACGCCTCTTATTCAAAACTTGTTCAAAGCATACACTCTGTTAGGAGTCACGTAATACATCTCTTTTTGCTGAATGAGTAAATGTTTTGTTCTGTAAATATACCATGGAAATTCTGAATTGGAAAACTACTCGGGAATTTTGACGGTAAAAACGACTTTCAACTTTGATCTTTGACTGGATTCTGCTGTATTACACGTCATTTGGCATTTGCCTAAAATCTACGATTCTACATGGACAATCTATGCATAAAGATCAATCGATATGAATTTATATTTAAGTAGATATTTAATATGTATGCATATATACATGTATATATATATATATATATATATATATATATATATATATATATACATATATATATATATATATATATACAAATATATATATATATATATATATATATATATATATATATATACAAAATAATCTAGATATCTATCATTATTATCATACAGATAATGACAGAGATTGTCTGTATGTAAAGTATATATAAAAAAAAGCAGAGCAACAAGTCCACTACTATCCTTCACTCAAATTTGTCCCTATTTTATATTTAATTTTATCCCGGGATCCCGGGATGCAAACCCTATTTAAAATACAACCTATTTTCTTATCATACAAATTTGCATCCTCTTCTCGCATCATTGTATCCGCAAAGATATTAAACACCCACGGAACAATAACGCATGATTGTCTCAGTCCTGTTTTACACCAGTCCAGTTATATTCCATTTAAGTAGTTTAACACATGCTTCGCTATCATTGTTAGAACTGTTACACATCTTAACATCTTACTTTCTGCTCCATACATCCTCAAGAATCATTAACTTTTTCACGATAGTAGGATGACGCGACGTACAGCTCTTGCCCTCTACTTCGAGAATTTTCACATAACTTTCCCCTAACTAACTTTTCTATATGTAAACTCTCACTGTTCTTCCCCATTCAGTCGATCTATGATCTATCACACAATCTCAAGTAAAGTCCTACCATATAGCTTCCCTGGAATAATGAGTACCGTTAAACAAACTCGAAAGGTAAAATTAACTTCGAGGTGTACTCTGAAAAAGCACAGGAAGGGTAGATGTTAAGAAGTATCCATGAGCAAATCTATTCAAAGAAGAATTAAACAAAAGAAACAAAACATTAACTGTCGCGTCAACACTGATTCAAGGAAAAGTACCGATCAACCTGCTTTTGGATTTCAGAAAAGTTTCCCTTACATGACCAGTGTCAGTAATAACACCGACGCCTTTTCAAATATATTTAAAAATTTTCTGTTTACAAGACAGGTCACACCATAGAAATATGTTTTTTTCTGAAAGCTATGGAAGAGAAGTAAATAAAAAAAAAAGCACGTGTCTGAAATATTTTCCAATTTACTGTTTTGAAGGTGCTTACATATGTAGCAGTTTGCCTTTATTTATTTGATCAAAGACTAATATATATATATATATATATATATATATATATATATATATATATATATATATATATATATATTATATATACTATTCCTTGTTTCTGCAACAAAGAATAAAACGTTTTGAAGATCAGGATATGTTCTCTCTCCACATCCACACACACACATACACACACACACACACATATATATAATAGATATATATATATATATATATAAATAGTGGATGTGTGGTGTGTGTCTGTGTCTGTGTTCTGTGTGTATGTGTATGTGGAGAGAGAACATATCCTGATTTTCAAAACGTTTTATTCTTTGTTGCAGAAACAAGGAATAAGAATAAATACATAATTCTAGGAATAATTGGTTTACTCCTAGAACAAGAAATAAGACGTTTTGCAAAAGCCCAATATATTTCTCTCTCTCTCTCTCTCTCTCTCTCTCACAGACACACACACACACACACACACACACACACATATATATATATATATATATATATATATATATATATATATATATATATATATATTATATATATGTATGTATAGTATATATGTGTGTGTGTGAGGAGATATAGAGAGAGAGAGAGAGAGAGAGAGAGACAGAGAGAGAGAGAGAGAGAGAGAGAGAGAGAAATATATTGTGTTTTTGCAAAACGTCTTATTTCTTGTTCTAGGAATAAACCAATTATTTCCGTAATTTATAGCCACGTATTCATATACGATTGGAACAATATTAGCTTTTAATTAAGACCTAAGATTCACAAAGGTAGATTAGAAATGAGGCAGATTGTGAACTGAAAGAAAGCTTTGTAGCGAGGAAAAGGTTTCCACTGACAACGCTCGTTGCTCCTTAAAATGCCTTAAGATTAGTTCGCTTTATTTCTTAAGATAACATTGCATTAGATCCTGCTCCTACTTTCAAAAGCTCTGCCTGTCAGAGGACGAAAAACACGAAAAGAGAAAAGGTTCCTAAACACAAGTATGAGTATAATCAAAATTTTTTAATGAGAGAGAGAGAGAGAGAGAGACCGACCGAATTTGCTAAAGGCGAAAAGAAAAAATATATGTAAGGGTGGATGACATGCTGGAATTTCAGCTTCCTTGCTCGGTGTGAAGCCATATCAGACCGGCTTTCTGATTGATGAGGTAAGAAGGAAGCCTTAGACAAGGACTGTTGATATAACGAAGTGGTGATGTTTACCCAGAAGTGTCTCGTCATACTAGGGATAAATCGAATCAAAGATGAATGGAGGAAAGCCCTGAATAAAAAGAACTCCGAGGTATAATAACTACTACCTGAGATCAGTATAAACTTCGCTTTGTTGTTGCTAAGGTCAATCTGTTTCCATTTTCTCGAAATGTGATAGTCGAAGAAAAAATTCGGCAACAAAAGACTTTCCCTAAGAATCATTTGTAAAGATTGAAGGACGTCCCTGTTGTGTTTCACGCTTTGAGCAGTTTTGCCTTCAGTGTGCCGTTATTTGTGTCTCCCACTCTCTCGCATTCCTCTCTTCCTGTATGCGTTGTTGTAAGAAGATTATACACACACGCACACACACATATATATATAAATATATATATATATATATATATATATATATATATATATATATATATATATTATATATATATATATATATATATATATATTATATATTTGTACGTATGTTTAATGTGTATGTATATGTAAATATATATGTGCAAATTCTAAAAATATAATTTAATATTATAATAATCTTTTTAGCATTTGATATACTGAATAGCAATTTCCCCTCAAAATATCTGAACACACCAGCATCGACAAGACACGCGTACATATGCTAGCAGAGTAAAACTGAATTGCCAATCGGAGCTTCGTTATGGGAATGTTTATAGAAGCAATAAGTGGAATTAGAGTAGGGCGGGTCAGAACGATCGCTCGTCAAACGAATCCCAACCGAAATTCTGCCGTTGTGTTACCAGAATATATTTCGCTCCTTTAAGAAGTGGCTGCAGTCAGTCGGATACAAGACATGAAACTTTGTAATTCATTAATACTTGAAGCACCCAACTCCTCATGAATACTACATTTGATCAAATTTGTTCACAACGATGAGAAAACACGAGAAACTTTTTTTTGAAATCAATTTTTCAAATGCCTCTGTCAAAGGCAGTCATTCTGATGAGATCACTAGTATTTATCAACGATTCCTAAACACCTTCCGAAGCGGAAAATAATTCTTTAGTTTGCGTTAATGGTTTATTGTCTTAAGAATTAATTATTTACTATTTACTATCTAAGATATCCTTGCACACAAGAGAACTTAAGAAATATATTAAACCCATTTTTCGTAACTGAGGGATCCATTGAAGTTCCCTAATTTCCTGAGGCTTATTTCATGCGAGAGAAAACTCCCGGTGTTCAAAGATGGAAATCCTAAACGAAAATCGAATTTCATTTTTGCTTGGAAATAATTTATTTCGTTGGTTCAGTTCGGGTGATCAGCGATTTCATTTATCACACTTAGTTTGAGAGAGAGAGAGAGAGAGAGAGAGAGAGAGAGAGAGAGAGAGAGAGAGAGAGAGAGAGAGAGAGAGAGATTTAACGTTTTAACCCGAGATGGATCACAGTTGGGGACAAAACAGGCGCATTTCTTGAAGAAACCTTTGTCCCTCCGTTGACCATTTTATTGAATGATGTACTGGGTTCTCAGTTGACTGTTGTGAATTACAGTCAGGGTATAGAAGGGCATTTGACCATTGACTTCATCCCGAACGATAAGTTGAGAAATGGAAAGTTGAATAGGCATTAGACAGAAGGAGCATCTATATATACGAAGTGCCAGAATGCCCGCGAAATATAGATGAATAGTTCAGTGAGTTCAGATGGTTTTTCGCGCTTCTGATGCGCCTTTGGTTAGGTGTAGGAAAGCACTGGCGTAATAAACCTTCCCCAGATAAGAGTTCCTGCACGATTCAGCAGTTGACGAATGATTATGGGAGTGACAGTAGTCATAATTCTCTCTTCGGACATCTGTCATTAGGTGTAACTACTTGATATGGTGTTTTAGCTGTTAAAGGTTTGTCCCTGTCCTTCAACACATCTTCAAAATGCCGACTCCATTGATCCAAGAATGCATTTCTTAATACAGCATCTTTCCATGTGCTTCTTTAACCACGAGTTCCACTTGCTACCTTTCCTCTGTATTTAATTCCCTGCAAAAGCACATATCCATAAGACTGGGTTCTACTTGTGTCAGGAATTTTATATTTGCCATCAAAGCCAAGTCTTGTTCCGGTACCCTTGAATTTAAATCTCCTAGTGCCATAGTGCAACCAATCTCTTATTCCCGAAACGCATCATGAATATATATTTAAACTATCAAAAACAACTATTTCTTTAGCTCATTTCTTTTCCATTACTGGACCATACGCACTCATTATATATCAACTGAGAAAACTTATTTCTTGTATGTTTACACGAGACTAAGGTAACCTTTCAAAATGATCAGTAAGCAATAATTACCCAATCGAATTGTTTACGTTTAAGGATTACATAGGAAAGGTATCTATGTATTTCAAGAAGCACAGAACTTCAAAGACAAATGACAGCATCAGATTAAGATCCAAATAAGAATCTTAAAGGCGCTTGGTTCGTTAATCCAAGCATGGCCTTAGAGGGAAGGTCCCCTGGGGGGGGGGCATCAAGGCTCTTGTCAGGTCATCATTGATGCTTTGATGTGAATTTCGAGCCTGGCGGTACAATCAAATAATGAAAATTGCCCTTGTTTACAGCAATGTAAATTTCCATGTAATTGCAAATTAGAAAGAATATACTTTGCTTAGAAGATCAACGCGACTTCATTCTATATTAGAACATTTAGATTTCCAGATATTTTGTTTTATTTCCCTTACCCGGGAATAAGCCTTATGAACTACTCCGTTGTTGTTGTTGTTGCTGCTGCTGCTGTTCTTGTTTGTGGGGGTGGTGTTAAGAAACCCCTATGGAAAAACGTAAAAAGGTTGAAAAAGGGCTGAGTTGAGTTGAATATAGAATTTAGGTCAAAAACCAAGCACTAGGACCTATGAGCTCATCGGCGCGAAAATGGAAATTGAAAGTAAAAGGGTTGAAAGGAGTAACAGGATGAAAACCTCAAAGCAGTTGCACTATGAATCAAGTGTTAGGAGAGGGTGGAAAGTAAGATGAAGAAAGAGAATATGAAAGGAGGTACCATAAAAGGAACGAAAGTGGTTGCAGGTAGGGGCCGAAGGCACGCTGCAAAGAACCTTATGTATTGTCTACAGTGCACCGAATGAGATCCAGTGACGGCACTAACCCCCCCCCCCCACACACCACCCCCCCCCCCCCCACCCCCCACCCCCAACCCCCCACCCCCCACCCCAACCATACCGTGGTCTGAAAAAGGTGTTTCATACTGAGTTAAAGATACAAGAATTTTAAGATAGGATATTTATGATTTATTTATTAGAATGAAAATGTCAAAAGTTAATGATATGCATATTGAACAGTACAGAACAATTGTTTCTAATAAAATATAGGATATTTATTTTAATTTTAAGATTTCTCCTGGTAAACTCCGCCCTAATTCGGATTTTCCCTGTCGAGGGTCAAATTCAGGGACAGCCAATGTGAGCAAAGATAGTTTTTCCTAGAGAATGGAGTCTTTCAGTTCAAAGGGGCAACTTATATAGACAAGGATGAATGAGTCTTGTTATAAGAAATCTCAACTTTCCTTGGTTCTGGCTTAAAATCTTGAACAATATATATAATGTATGTATGTATATATATACTATATATATATATATATAATATATATATATATATATATATATATATATATATATATATATATATATGTGTGTGTGTGTGTGTGTGTGTGTGTGTGTGTGTGTGTGTGTATATCGAAACAATCCCTTCTAAAATAACTTTTTATAAATTCATTCTCAGAAAATCAAGATATTAAAACGATTTAATCAAAAGCAGTGGATAAGTGACTACCGATTGACTTACGTCATTCAGTCCTTGTGGGATAGGGGCTCTGTAGTAGAGGTAAAGAGGGGAAGCTTGCTAGACACTGTCGACCAGCCTGCCAATTTTATTTTTCCCCAATGGGAAAACTGATCTGGTGGAAAAGCAAAAGATACAATGGGTTTTATTTATGAAAGAACCTGAACTCTTTAGACCACGTCCGCTTCAATCCCTATGTGCCCCTGTTGCCCTAACCAGTGAATTGGGTCACTCTCTCCCGGACACCTGGAATGTGTCACAACTAGATCGAAGAATATAAAGTAAACCTTGTCTGTTTTGTGTTAGAGTAAGGAATCTATTCTCATTTTTTATTTTGTTCCTTAATTCGTAATGTTCGTGTATTGTTTGTGTGGATGTTTGTGTTTGTGTATGAGTACGTGTTATGTGTTTGTATATATGCATGCATGTGTTCATCAAGTTCTTTGGGATAATTCTGGTTGTACCTGCCTTAATGTCTCAACTGTGATTAACTGCGACTTTAAAAGTGATTTATCTGCGTTTCTTGTCATACACTTCTGTGGGACATGTCCTACAGTGTTTTGTCACAATATTGGTGTATTTCCTGCAGCGTACTTTATTGTAATATAATAATTTCTGAGAATAACTGCACTTGATGTATTAGCTTACTTAAATAATTTCATGCAGTATTTATTTGTTAGTTTGCAAGCCTTGTGCAAGAATTGTTCACAATAATTATTTTGCTTTTGGGGGAGTAATTGGTGATTATTTTTCTTGTCTTCGTTATTATCTTATTGATGTATTCCTCCTAAATCATCCAAACACTATTGAAAGATTGGATCTTCCTCACTTACTGGCCAAGGATGCGATGATGTTATCCAACTATTCTAATTCCAACCTGCCTTATAGGCATTTTAAGTTGTACACTCTGTGGTTGATGTTCCTTTTGCCGATATGTCACCTTAGGCCTCCTTTTCTAGTAAATTTGCTTAAAAGTAGGTTCTCGATAAATCAGTGAGCATTAAGGAGGTTTTCGATAGTGTTGGGTTGTGGAGGTGAAGACCTAGATGGGCATTTTTCATTCTAGTATTTCTTAAAAGACGCCGGGTGTTCTTTTACACTTTTATCTTCCAAGCAGTACTTACAAAGATGACAGAATAATATAAGAAAGTTCTTATGACAAAGGTTATATATGTGCTCACTGCAGTTGTTAAGTATCCAGTCTCTTACAGTGCTCTCCAAAGCTGCTTAAATGTTTATCTTTCAGACACTGTGGAAACTACCTTAACCCAGTAGCTTGGTTCCTGATAGCCAAATACCCAAATGAAATAGTTTGGTATTTAAATGGAGGTTTTGAGCTTAGATTTTTTCAAAAAGATACGAGTAATTTTTTTGTACTGAGTTCATTATTATAAAGTTGCAGCACTTCATTTAATGTTTTCAGTAATCGGCTACCAATGTGAATGAAGCTGCTGGTAAAAAAACCTCATACTGATTATCTTATATCGTTCTGTGTTCGTCACTCACTTCTCTACAGAGATTCCTATATTAAAACATGCCTCAATTTTTTTCATGTTATCAATGTTGGAATATTCTTCTTTCGTCTGGCCTTCAGAAACTTTAGGGGATACAGATACTTTAGAGAAAATTGCTCAATGGGGTCTTCATTTTCCAAACAACACCATTTAAGCTTTAGACTATCTTCGCAAGACATCTCCGTAGAAAAAGAGTAAGGAGTTTTTCCTTCCACCCAGTCCTTCGTGATTTTCCTTCTTCCAAACCCAACTTACAGCGTCAACACTAAACAGAAGAAACTCACTCGTAATCGTGTCAGAGTCTCGCCCCCTCCTGACCTTCAGCCTTTTATTTTTTCTCTTTTAATCCTAAACCGTCATTTTCATCAGCATCATCAAGACTGTAATAACCTGTTTCGATTTTGCGTCATTCAAATATGCAGCATTCGAGCGATTCTCAAAATACTCAGTATCTAACAAAGGTTAGATTTTCTTATTGAAAGACGAATTTTCACACAAAAATTTCGTTTCAGATGAAAGTCCTTGTCTGGTCGAGTCATGACCAGGAGGTATTTGTGAGGTCTTGTCGGTTTGGGAAAAATCGAGTCCATTGAGTGAATATAGTTCGTTAAAATTGTCTTGTGCCAGTGCTCGTATTCTAGAACGTAAACCA
This sequence comes from Macrobrachium nipponense, assembly GCF_015104395.2. Lineage (NCBI taxonomy): Eukaryota > Metazoa > Arthropoda > Malacostraca > Decapoda > Palaemonidae > Macrobrachium > Macrobrachium nipponense. The sequence continues at coordinate 40,813,993 of NC_087207.1, forward strand.
GATGTATCCGAGATCAAACCAGTATTTTTCACTCAAGAAAAACACCATTTTGTTCTAAGCCATAGAATTGCTTCAAAGGAAGGCTGTGGCAGCCCAAACCGAAAAATCTAACAAAGGACAGTAAGAATTTTTCCTTTTCGATAACCCATGAAGAGATAAATTGAAAATAGTTTTATTAATGTTGTTGAATTCGAGAATAGTGGCACCAAGCTTAAATAATTTCTTCTCAAAAGTGTCCTAGGTATTAAGAGCAAAGCCTTCCATATTTTGATTTAAAAATATCTAAATATAAAAGAATCAATGAAAGAAAGTTCATCCATCATGGCTTCAGACATAGTATCAACCGTAGCAGTTAATTTTTGTCCAATTTTATTTTTGTAACTAATTTCTATCTTTATCCGTTTATTAGTATCTTCTTCATTAAAATGTGTATGGTATACCGATAATTTGTATAATTTAAATTGGACAAAATTGGGTACAATATGGTTTAAGCTACGGTATTGAAGGAACTTAAGTCACATTTTTTTCTTTCTTCAATTTCTTGTACTTTCCTTCGAAAGTGCGACATCTTGATACAAAAACCAGGTCCATATCTTCTGTAGGTGAAGGTGTGGAAGTAGGTGTGCCCTGCAGTCGTTTCTTGAGAATAAATAGATTAAAGGACGAACAACAGGCGGTTGATACTATGGCTAAAGCTACAATGGATGAACATTCTCTTCTTGATATGAGCCATTTTCCTTTCTTGTCAGGTGAACAAAAATGAACAAACTGCCCGTGGATAATTGCAGGACGTGATACTAATGAATAATATGACAGCCTTTCACATTCGTCTCTTGACATGAGGAAATGCGCTTATTTCAGTAAGCCGTTACCAGTAAAACGTTTTATTCCTGTCACATAACGACAGTCGGTGGTGCGAAATTCACTTTTCCTGTCTAATTGGAAGAATTACATTGATCATTGTCAGTAAGTGTGCTGTGAATTTGTTGGATCCTAAGACACGGTCTGTGAAGGAATGCTTGACTGCTCACAATGAATTCTAGAATTCAAAAGGCAAATCAGAGTTCTTTTCTTAGTACAAAAAAGTTTTGTTTTGTTAATGCTTAAAGTATTTCGCTTGCTTATACAGGTCCAGAAAAAAGTAATTCATAACAGAGAGAGAGAGAGAGAGACGAGGAGAGATGAGAGAGAGACGAGAGAGAGAGAGGAGAGCGAAAGAGAGAGAAGAGAGAATGTCTGAAGATCGTCTTGAGAATGGTTTCATCCACGCGGGCGGTGGATTAACTCGTTTAATCCTTCTTTCTTATTTTCATCATTGAAAATTGCTGACTGAAAAATGCGGATCACCCACATCTGTAATTGACTACAGGATGCTGCATTTTTGAACAAGAAAAAGGAGACCACTTAAAGTTCTCAATAAGTAAGTAATCTGTTTCATTTGAACAGTTTCGTTTCATAAGAGAGAATTTACTGCAAGGTCCACAAAGGCATTGACATTTCATATAACGAGTCGAAAGAACAGTAGAGTTAATCTAAACTTGATTCCTTATATTCTGAAAGTCCAAGTCAGTGAATAGCAGGACTTCAAGTAGCTTTACTCTTCCTCTCTTCCATAGGAAGACTATGCAATTTCTTTGATATAGCAATTATCGAGCCTTTTTTCATTGCCCTCAACACTCTCTGGTCGTTCTAATTTTCCCCTTTTTTTTGTTGGCGGGCTGTTTACTCTTGTTAATAGATGAGCTGCATATGTAGTGCCTGTCTTTGCACAGAAAGTAGCCTGTTAATGGCGAATGTTCACAAGACCAATATGTCTGGGATCAATTACTTCTACGTAGGCCAGATAGTGATACCCTCGCGTCTATGATGACATTGTAAATTCATCGTAAATTTTCTCTAAATAACATCTTTGGAAACGGCAGTAAAAGTAATATCGAGGAACGGTAATTTAATAATATATATATATATATATATATATATATATATATATATATATATATATATATATATATATATAATCCTGACTAAGGGAGCCGAAGATTTAGAGCAGATTACGTGAATTATATTCGGCCTCCTCGTAAAAGTTAAGACTTGAATTATCCGTCGAGATTTGACTTCATTTGATTATCTTGTAATGTGGATTGTCTTTACTCATCCGACTTCCTTGTTATTAATGAATTTACAGGATTTCCTTAAATTAATTGAGATATGAAGAAGATTGAGATAATTTTTTTTCAGTTGTTATTGCTTAGGGGATAACTCCCTCCTTGGCACGTTTGACAGAAAAAAAAATTTCTTATTGATGTGGTATTTTCGTCTGGAAATCATTTGTTCCCTAACTGCACTGGCTGTAGGAAAAGCAATAAATGAAGAGCAGAGACTTTTCAAAAGAACGCAATGGCCTGTAACTGCTGAAAGGCGAACCTTTGTGGTGAATATTCTGAACATTTTTGCCTTCTGAACGTATATATATATGTGTGAGGGTTTGTTTTGTTTTATGTGCTCGTGTACATGTGTGTATGGATGTTTGTGCATGATAATGACAACGAATATGAAGTGCGTATACATGCAGATATCTTGTTTAATTCCTATCAATTTTTTTCGTTTATCCTCGTATCGTTGAGCAAATTGGCGTTTCACTTCAAATAATGTAAAACCAAATTGCCAATCGGCGCTTCGTTATGAGGATCTTTATGGAAGCGATTCCCGAAGCGAGAGTTGGCAACCTAAATTCCGCTCATACGATCCGCCCCTCTTCCGTGCAAGTGGTTCAGTAGCCAGAGGGGCTCTTGTGGTTGATTGATTGCTTGTAGCGTATTTGATGTCACGGTCAGAATTCGTGAGAATCATGATGAATCCAGTGAGGCGAGCGATGAAACCTATCCTAATGCCGTCGTACTCTGAGAATAAGGTGCTTGCATATAATGCATAGCAGCATCTATTAGTCACATTTTGCTGGAAAAAAAAATCGTACATTACCAATATTATTGGAAACGAAGTGTGAATAAGAGCGAGGGAAACAGGAAACATATTCCCTCATTTATACAACTGCAAACTGTTCATTTTCTTATATATTCATATTCATCAAGTATCGACAAAGTTCTCCGATATCCGCGAGAATGGTCCTTCTTCACATTTGTGTTTCCTGAGTTACGGGCTGTTCAGATGGAGGATTTGAGCCAAGTAGATGTTTTCCCCGAAGTGACCTGACTCCCAGCTCAATGTTTGGCAGTATAGCCAGCAATTTCGTAGGCGTGATAGCAAAACTTAACAAGATCTGTTGTCGGAAGTCATAATGAGTATGATATTCCTCATTTTTAAGAGTGTGCTTTCGTATTACCTTTCCACCTGCTTTAACAAGGATTTTGCAACGCTAGACAGAGTTGTTCTCGTGACATTCGGTGAATGCCAGGTCATAATAGCATTTTTTAAGCGCGTTGAAATCCAGCTGAGTTACGACATTATGTTGGCGACCGGAACGAAGACCTAAATAAGTGAAAGATCTAAATAAAATTTCATGGTTTCTGTTTTTCTAATTTTCCTTAGAATTTGGCCACAGGCTTAGAATCTGTCATTTATGATTGGGTCAACTGGGTATTCGGTCTGGATGCAGATGCCAGAGAAGGAAATAATTTCGCTCATGGCCTATTGTATTTTATTTTATTTTTTGTAAGATTCTAGGTTATCTACATTGATGAATTACCTCAGGCTGAAGAGGAAAGTGCTTATTTTAATTAGGGGGCGCGCGCCACACACACACACACAAACAATGTTTCCTAGTGTGGGCAGTCCTTAATAGTCTACTCCTGTCATTCGTCAAAATTGCTGTTTTTTTTTTTTCTCATGAATATATACGTATGAATACAGCTCAGCCCCCTTTCCATGCATAGGCCTGGAAACTGCACATTTCTAGTAAGTAATCTATGTTTTATGAACGAACTTCAGTGATCTTGTCTCACGATCCTCCCCCTTATGAACATGTAATCTTCTACATCTTCCCTTCACCATATTAGCTATTGCCCACGCTGGATCTACATTAATATTTTATCTCAAAGTGTCCAATTCATCCTCGAGTCTTCAGCTGAATTAGGTCGAATAAATTATTCCTCATCTAGTGCATGCCAGTATGTGAATTAATCACAGTCATTCTCTCTTTCGCAGAGAGGTTGTGTGAAGTTGTATTAACATGCGTGGACCCTGAATTAATCTAATTACAGTGAAAATATAAGTATTAATCTTGCCATGGGTCTAATTCAAGCTCCCCAGTAATCATTTTCCTTCTTGCTTATAGTTAGGCATAGGATTTGTGCAGCCCAAGGCCAGGTAAGTGCAGGTAAGCTTATGCGGATGTTATATTATAACATTATATATATATATATATATATATATTATATATATATATATATATATATATATATATACATATATATAGTATATATACTATATATATATATATATATATATAAAGTATTATATATATATATATATATAATATACGTTATATATACATATATATATATACGATAGATAATATATATATATATATATATATATATATATATAGTATATATATATATATATATATATATATATATACATATATATATATATATATATATATATAGATATATATATATGATATATATATATCTATATATATCTTATATATTATTTTATTATATTATATATTTATTATATATTTTATTCTATGTATATATATAATATTTTTATTTATTTATTTTTATTATATACTATGTATATATATATGTTATATATATATATATATATATATATATATATATATATTATTATATATATATATATATATAACAGAATCACGAAAAGTTAGGAACGTGATAAGTCCATAAATCCAAAGATAAATGCACTTTAATTGGAAAAATAAACGAAGGAGTCTGCGAGATCTTTCGGCTGAAAAAGCCCTTTACTGAAGCAGCTACTGACAAAAATACGAGAAAAGACAATACAGAAGGTTCGTATAACTGACAGATAGGGATTATAAAAGGATTAGTGCCTAGAATCCGACACACCTGGAAGATAAGAAACCTTCCCAAACAAGCATAAAACAAAGGGTGCAATTAAAGGTTTAAGACAATCATCTCAGATACAATCTCCAGACAATTAAAGGATTATAGGTGACAGCTATACGGAACCTGGTAAACAAAACAATATTCAACAAAAAATGACAGACATACATTACAATAAAAAAAATTTTAATAAACTCTAAGGCAACTGATTTTTATTTATTAAGTCAGTAATTATATATGTTTTGAGGTCATTCTTAAACATGTTACAGATACAAGGGTCTAAATGAAAAAGCCACGACTAACATTGAAATTACAATGAAAAGTAAGTTGTATTAAACCAGATTCTAAAAGATTTCGTGATAAGACATCTCTTGACCGTGCAATTACTGAACTGTCAATCCAATTAACTTCGGTGGTTGTTTTCACTTAAATGATAAATAATGCATTAGATTTTTGCCCAGTTTTTACAGAGTATTTATGCTGGCTTAGCCTACTTCTAAGCCCTTGCTCGACTGTCCGAGATAGAATGAAGGACAATCCATACATAGAATTTTATATATTATGTTGGAATTAAACATCAGTTGGAATTAATATTTCTGCAAATCTAGTATTGTTAAGTACACAAAAAAACAAAAACTTGACAGGGAAACTAGTATAATGTGCAAATTTAGACATCTGAAATCCCTGGAATTTAACTTTATCCTGGAACAAAGAAAAAGCTCCAAACGACAATCGCTAGTTATAAATGAGGAGTGGAATTTTTTGTTTGCTGTTGGATTATGATACATTTGATTGTGGACGGTGAAGACAAAGTTTGCGGGGTAAAAAACTGACTATATGGAGACCATGAACTGTTGAGTCAACAATCCTTTAAGTTTAAGGTGTTAGGGCGGGGAAAATCAATAACAAAGAATCTGTTGAGGTGAACTGAGGTGAGAAACGTGAAGATAAACGGATGGTGTAACAAAGTCGTTGAAGATGTAAGAGTTTATCAGAAACATTTTGAAATGGTTAGGCACATGCAATAAATAAAGGAATATAAAATCATGAAAATAATGAAAAAACTAGCTACGAAATGCCTGATAAATGGATTATTATAAGAAGTATTTCGTAAAGAACCCTAATACACAGGAAGTGGAAGTATACTTACAGGATACATTAGAATGGCGCAGTGTGTTTGTACAAGGTTCGTGTATAAGTGTATGAAAAGTTAATGTTGTAGAAATATATAAATATATACTACGTGTATATATATATACTATATATATATATATATATATATAATATATATATATATATATATATAACTGACTGCATATATATATTTCAAATAATATCTGTTAATTTAGAATTAAATCAAAAGGATATTAGTACATTAGCTGCGATCCTTTTCCCTACCAGTGATGCAGAATTTTCATTTACTTCTTATAATCATACGTAAGACACCTCAAAACGTTATTAAAAAAATATTGAAATATTCTGCAATATGTCATGTCATTCGCACATCGATCTCCCTCCAGTTACCCAAAACTCTCTCTCTCTCTCTCTCTCTCTCTTACCTTCTTTCAGTCCTAGTGAAAGAAATGGCGCGAGGGAAATCTTTTGAGCCAATTTCGGTCAGAAAGTCAAGTGGCTTATGGGTTTCAAATGGAGACTGAAAACTAAAATACCAATGAAAATAGATGATATATTAATTTTAAATGGAATAAAAGAGGAGGATATCGAAAATAGTTCAACAAAGAAACGAAATGAAAAGATTAATAATTGGGTACGGGAGAGCACCAAACATCCAGACTGAAATCTGTGGTGATTAATAAAAGATTCATCACTGATGCCCGAAGATGATAAAAGTCAGGAAATAGAACGGCAAGAAGAGATATCAAAAGCAAATATGAATACTATTTCAAGACGAAAATATATATCAAATATTCAGATCCCTGGTGTTACGGATACAAATGTTGGCAGCATCACTTGGAAACCTGCCCATCAAGAACTGAAACATGGGCGACATTTGCTTTCATCGTAGTAATTACATCGTGGCATTTTCATCGTAGTAATTTCATCGCATGGTAATTACATCTCATACATTTTTTATCACCGCAATGTAATTACATCGTAATATTTACGCAAAACTAAGTAAACCGCACAAGGCAAAAATATAAATGAACAACAAAATATAATGCACTTGTTTTTCTGTAAAACGTTCAACGTGTTACTGTTATTATTGTTGATTGGGATCAAAGTATTTAACTATTTGCAGGTAGCCTGTTTGTTGATTTTTCCTACATAAGTAATAACATCCATAGGTTAATGATTTTTACTGGTTTTATGCTTTCATGATTGTCTTTTTTAAGCATGAATTTTTTTTATATTTTTCAAAAAAGTAAGATTAATATATTTACTGTTGGAAATTCTAATTAGAAAATCAACTGCAAAACGTTTTAAACATATTATCTAAATATGTTTTACAGCACATTTTTATTTCCAGAAAACGTTTATATGTTTTCTACATTCACCAAACAACTTTTAGAATCCTTATATTTCCTTTTCTTACGGGGAATTTCCGCACCTGCTGTACATTGTTCCATTATTACTTCATTTCTCGCTTGCTCTTTTTTCAAGATTTCTAAAAATTTCCAGATGGTGGGATGAGATGCCCCAATTAATTCGCTGAACGAGCATGCCACCCTTCACATGCATTGTTCGTCTTAGAAGCACATAATGGCGGCATCAAAACAATTCCATAGCACATGATGAAAAGCGAGGGGGTCGACGTACTAAGCGATGATTTGGCCTTCCAATCCATGTATCCTCAATGTAATCTAAGACAGGCTAAGTTTCGACAGGAAAATCATTATTGTCAATTTCATATTCAGAAGTGCTAACCACATCGGAGACAGGAATAAATGGCTGCAATCATACGCATTCTTAATGCGAATTCGGCATCACTTTCGTACAACTGTTACAGACCATTTGGTTGAATGGATCGAAATAAACATTGTGAGAAGTGAAGAAAAGCAACTTTTTTCTGAATTAGGAAAACTGCCTTAAAAGCATTCATCGCTGCACGTTCAAAATCAGTCATAATCGTGCTTGGTGATAAGGTTGGCTCTAAAAAGTTTTAAATCTGACAAATGCTTATTGTAACTATCTTCAACTTTGTTACTCATTAAAACGAAAAACAAGAGGCAAAACGTCACCAATCACGATATCATGTATTGCGTATAGTTGTTTGAAATAAAGGGGTAATGTTTTGAAAGTCCCATCTGCATAGCAATTGCTTGCACTAGATAATACCTGAAGATTTCTCCGAGTCGAAAATAAAATAATCGGGCCAGATCCATCATCACTGTCGAACAGAAGAAATGGATTTCCAGGAATTGGTGCTTCGCTATTTCTAGCATTTCGTATTCCTTTCTACGTACTGAGGTGGTGGTAGCTAGCCCACAACTGCTTGGGATACTCCAACGTCCGCCTGGGTTGCATCTGTTGATTCTTGAGTTGTGATTGCTTTTTCTTTAGTTCAGTTAATCACTTTGGCCGCTTTCAACGAGCGCAATATTTCCTGCATGATTGTGTTCTCCCAACGTTGTTTTGTGATGGAATATTCATTTGTATGAACAACTTGCATGGTACTTTGTTTTATAAAACTGGTCACATTTCCAAATAGTTTCTTCACCACTTGTTCGTTCTTTCACAAATAAATTACTATTATCAATAAGCTTTTCCTTACTCCTTATGCTTACGACGTACTGCAGAGGCATCTTGATGGATTTAGTTTTAATTTACAAAAACCGGAAATGTTTACCACTCAGAAAACAAGTTAATTAGAAAAACGGAAACTTTTCATGAACAATTTTTTGTATAGGAATAGACAACAAGCAAGCCATTTGCTAATAGTTAGATAGTTAGATAGATACGTTGATCTCAGCAACAACTATAACAGTAACACTTGGACGTTTTACAGAAGAAAAAGTAAACTATATTTTATTGTTCATTTATTCTTTGGCATTACGTGATGAAAGAAACCTTACGATGAAATTACTGACGATGTGATATATTGCAACATAATTACAATGCGGTTAAAATGTATGAGATGTAATTACCATGCGATGAAATTACCACGATGAAATTAGCACGATGTCATTACTGCGATGAAATTACCGGACACCGACAACAGATATAGCCCACAGAAGACAAAGACTCTTCGAGAATCAGCACTTATGGAGTAACACTAAAGGCATCCTATGAGGGAGTATGCGAACTGATGCACACTGCATTTTGTGCAGTCCTAGAGCCAGTTTGAGCCTGCCAATTTGTGGTCACTATTTCCCCCTGCAACTCTGAAATTCCACTAAGATGCACTAAGAAGTAACAGTTACAGAGGTTGGACAGCAAGATAGAAGAAATGGGACGCTACAACCAACCTTTAGCAATACCTACAGAGCACCGCGTGAGGTGCACTGAAGGTACTATCCTGATACAGAGGAACACTAGTGAAGGCATTTCAAGGGTTATTGACATCGTAAATAATAATCTGCTGCCAAACACTTGAACATCCTAGAACAGTATTTTGTTATCTATAACACCCAATTTCAATGTTTTTTTATGATTAACGAGGACAAAGTTAGCCCGGAAAGCAATTCGAAGAACAAGCTCGGTTTATATAAAAATGACTTCGGGTATTACCAGCTAGATTTCAAAAGGTAATAATAAGTACTGTCTACCTTAAACATATCAGTTGTTAAGAAGCAAGTCACTGGATACAAATGCTTAAGTTAAAAGGGAGAAATTCAAACTTAAACTCCTCTGTACCTTTTAACATATCTCAGCATTCTTTTTCTATCTGAATGAAATGCTGTGTGTTTTACGTGGTTTCTTTGGCTGCCATCTGAAAATGTTTTGTTTGTCATAGTTATATTAGTGAGTTTACGGTATCTTGTCTTTCTTTATTCACAGATGAGTATGAATTGACAATCACGCAGTAACATAGGAATCTTTCCGTGAGCAAACAACCATGTTCATTTCCTCGTTTTATGATTCTTTCGACAATGTAAATCATAAAGTAATGTCACATGGTTTCGGTAAAACTGGGGTAAACTGTTACAGATTTTTTTTTAATTCCATTAAATAATTGCATAAACTGGAGTGACTATTACATGGGAAACTTGCTTGGCTTTAACATATTTCCGGATTAAAATTCAGCATCCCAAAAAGATGAGATAATGAAAAAAAAGAGAGAGGAAAAGAGAGCGATGGCCAACGTTTCCAAGGATATCAACTCGAGCCAAGACAGTGATGAAAAGCCAGAACAAAGGACACTACACGAAAAAGGTAAATAGTTTCTATGAAAATATATTTTTTCCCGATGTATACATTAAGACACAAAATAATTTTTTTAGTATGATATGATACACAGTGGTAAAACGATAGAAATTTCCTTGAAATAAAGTGTAAAATAACGATATAAACACTTAAATTATGCTATTAAGGTGATTGATTCCCATTACTTGTTTACTATTTTAAAACTAACATCATAATTCAATTAAACATCTTTTAGGAATACTATGAAAATGCCAGTAAAAACACCAGTGCAGAGAACAGAATCTTCTAAAATACCATAGACAGTTGCAGAAACTAAGATATATCAGCAAGATAAATAAACTGCAAAAATCTTTCCCATAAAATTTTTCTCAGTTGCAAGTTCTTACGTTTGAAGTTTCGCAAACAAAAAACTACTAAGCAGCTAGGAAAACATGAAATAACTATTTTATGACTCAATTAAACAAACAAAGCGTGATCCGACCTCCAGCATACTTGGGGCGCATGCTAAAATCTACAGTCAAATAGCTCGTTGTTTCATCAACGAAAATTAAAATAGATACGATACATTTTATTAGAAATAATTGTTCTGAACTGTTAACATGCACATCCTAATGACTAAATGATAAATATCCTATCCTAATATTCCGCCCCGTATCTTTAACTTGACGCGGAACACCTTTTTCAAAAACTTTAGGCTTTCCCATAGGACTTTCCTAACACCATACAAGAAAAACAACAACAAAGTAGTTTGTAGGTCTTACTCCCAAGCAAGCGAAAATACAGGCACTTTCATGCCTAAATATTTATCACATACTTAGCTTTCACCACTTGCGAGTCTAATTCCTCTCAACAGGTTACTTGCTACACCAGGGTCCCCAAATTTTTGTTCTTCTGTACCCATTGGGAATATTTATAGATTCCTGTGTATTCCAAAAAGTTAGGATGAAAAAGAAAAACAATGAAATTGATATTATGATATTGTCAGACCTTTACTAGCTGTGAGTTTCAATAGGACCGAACTGATTCTAGTCATAGTAACCGTGCCACCCGCTACGGGTACAGATTACAGCCACGGAAAGTTCCATAATAGTGAAAAATCAATGGCATTAACCCTCCTCTTAATATAACTTAATTAAAAGCTTTGCTTAATAAAATGAGGAAATAAAAAACAAGACACGACATTGTGTTGCACAGTACTGGCTAAATCTCTCAGATTCAATGTACCCCCTGAGGAGTACAAATGTACGACTGGGGGCTACTAGCTACATGTACCCTCGGTTGGGAACCCCTGTTCTACACCATAACACTTCAACTAGCACCACCACATCATACGTCTATCAGTTCAATCAAAACCTATTTTCCGTCATTCTTTTAAATCCTTCTTCCAACTTGTTTCCTATTAATTAATTTCATCATTTTTTAACCCGCATCAATCACATTGCTTCTTGAGCAATGTCTTTTGAGAGAGAGAGAGAGAGAGAGAGAGAGAGAGAGAGAGAGAGAGAGAGAGAGAGAGAGAGAGAGAGCTTCTGAAGGATATGAGGAAATTAGAGGGAGGATCGGTGCGTGAATGTCCGGATATGATGGAGGAGGGAAAGCCAGAGATCTGAAAAGATTCCCTCTTTTAACTTGCAAGGGGTCTCCGGTAAGAAATATATGAAAATTTGGGATAATTAAAAATGGGACCATACATTCACAAAGAACTTCATTATATGTTTCAATACTACTGGATCTGATTATTATTAAAACGAATAAATAAATATCACGTGGCACTTGATGTAGAAAAGTACATGAAGAAATATGCAAATATGACAGTCAAATGCTTTCAATATTCCTTTGCACTGCAGTAAAAGGGGTCATATGAGTCAACCAGTTTTGGTAAACCATACTAGTCTCTACCAGCCTAGAACCATAAGCATATGAATTAGAAGTGCCGACATTATCAAGTACCTTACTACCCTAAGCTTTCCGAGATTCTTTTAGCATTTTTGAGAATCTATTAATATGTTCTCCCTTGTCTAAAGCGTAAGGAGAACAGCATTCAAAAACTGTTTAGTTATGGGATGCTCATTAAAAATTTCTTAGGAGTAATGTCTCGTTAAAAACGACTTTAAAGACTTGAAATTTATCAATGCAACCTTTTTAGAATACTGTCTCCAGACCTGATATGAATGTCTGCTTCTGTCAGCTATTTATCTCTTTTAGAAAGAGTGGTTCGTGGTGGTAGGTCTGTTTCCTAATATTAGCAGTTAAGATTTGGACTATCGACAGGTGGTCTCTTGTTTGTCAATTTTTCTTAAGAAGTATTTTAATAAAGATCCTTCATATTCACAATTTGATCCTTGATTCCATTTTCCTGCTGAGATCAACCTGCGGTTAAATGAAGAAACGTGGGACCAGAGAGAGAGGAGAGAGAGAGAGAGAGCACCACATCATTTTTTGTTTTCACTAATCTTGAAAAATTACTCTTCCTGAAACGTGGTGTAGACCTACTATCTGCCTTCATATCATATAGTACATTAGTATTACTACTTACTATTTTATACATGAGAATACGTACACTCGACAAGAAAACTGAAGATACAGTTTTGCATTAGCTTTCGTTCATCGAATTTCCCATTTGTTTTTCCTGAAAAGACATAATATCGCTAAATTTAATCTAGAATATGAAAATACACTGCAAATTATATCATATTGTTAGTTAAAACTACAAAACAAAACCGTTCAGATACTTAAAAACACGATATATGTCCGAAGTAATTGGAATTTCTCAGATGGATTCGTTCATAGAGATCTGGTATATAGAATGTGAATTTTTGATTGTAGTACTATGTATCACGACGACAATATATACTCGTTTTCCTTCATGAACGGGGATATTAATTGTATCATTGTAAGTGGCGAATGCAGTTATTTTAGCTTCTACAAACTCATGTTTGTATTCCACAGCGTTTAGTGTTAGCTGACGTCAATGGCAGTCAATGTTGCTAAGGCTAAGGTAGGTTGAGCAAATCTAGTTGCATCCGCAAGAGCGTTTTTTTAGTTTTCTGTCGAGTTTCCTTTTCAGGGCATCTGTGTCCTACGTAGTTTTTCGTAAATTTCCCGTCGCAGCGAGTCCTTCCAATCAGCCGGGATAGAATGATTGAAAGAGATCCTTGTTCTTTCCAGTTCCTTGAATTTTTCTTTCTCTTCTTGCTTGGCGGCTGCTATGGTCCCAGAGAAAGCAACAACATAATATATTAAAATTCCATGTATGGATGTCCTTTCATTCTATCTCGGACAGTCGAGCAAGGGCTTAGAAGTAGGCTAAGCCAGCATAAATACTCTGTAAAAACTGGGCAAAAATCTAATGCATTATTTATTCATTTAAGTGAAAACAACCACCGAATTAATTGGATTGACAGTTCAGTAATTGCACGGTCAGAGATGTGGGGGGGGGATTATCACGAAATCTTTTAGAATCTGCTTTAATACAACTTACTTTTTCATTGTAATTTCAATGTTTAGTCGTGGCCTTTTTCATTTAGACCCTTGTATCTGTAACATGTTTAAGAATGACCTCAAATATATAATTACTGACTTAAATAAAAATCAGTTGCCTTAGAGTTATTAAAATTTTTTTTATTGTAATGTATGTCTGTCATTTTTTGTGAATATGGTTTTGTTTACCAGGTTCCGTATAGCTGTCACCTATAATCCTTTAATTGTCTGGAGATTGTATCTGAGATGATTGTCTTAAACCTTTAATTGCACCCTTTGTTTATGCTTGTTTGGGAAGGTTTCTTATATCCAGGTGTGTCGGATTCTAGGCACTAATCCTTTTATAATCCCTATATGTCAGTTATACGAACCTTCTTGTATTGTCTTTTCTCGTATTATTTTTGTCAGTAGCTGCTTCAGTAAAGGGCTTTTCAGCCGAAAGATCTCGCAGACTCCTTCGTTTATTTTTCCTTCGTGGCATTTATCTTTATTTATATATATATATATATATATATATATATATATATATATCAATATATATATATATATATATATATATATAATGAGGTTTTAGTCTTCCTTTTCACGGAGATAGACATATGAGGTTGTAGTCCAAAGGGAAAAGAAAAGCAGAAATTCCTTTTAGCTCAACAGTTTCAGTCAGACTGGTTGCACAACAAAAAGTTTAAAATAATAGTTTAACATTTTTATCTCCTACAATGGTAACGTGGTAAGTAAGAGTGAGAAAGGAATAACATTTTTTCGTTTTTATGTATAGCCTATATGGCTGATGCTAACTCAAAGTGCTCCTGTAAACAAAGCTTAAATGAACGTGGTGATATATATATCTATATATATACTATATTTATATATATATATATATATATATAATATATATATATATGTATATATATTTATATATATGTATATATATATACATATATATATATATATATATATATATATATATATATAATATATAAATATATATATATATATACTAATACATACATCATACATATACACACACACACACACACACACACATATATATATTATATATATATATATATGTGTGTGTGTGTGTGTGTGTGTGTGTGTGTGTGTGTATGTATGTATGTATGTATGTATGTATGTATGTATATTTATATGTATATACACACCTACGGTGCTTGTTTGTTTTTTTTTTTAAATTCTCTCAGTCACTGCCCTTCCTTTGCGAGGATAAGGTACAGAATAGCCTTACTGTTTTATTGATTTATTTATTTAAATTTGAAATTTACATAGATATAATAATTTTTGTAGGAAGGTTTTTTCTGTAATTTTTTTATGTAGTTTTACTGTACATAATTTTAGCGCTAAGTATGTTTTCCTTTTCCTGTCTTAAGATATCATAAATTTTAAATGTTCTTCATGTGATGTTCATTGAATTTTTAAATATTGCGTATTTTTTATGAATTACGCAGTGCGTGGTTTTAAAGTTCACTTGTATATCTCGATTATAGCCTTACGAATGAGACTGTGACTCGTGAAACGTCGGCAAAATAAATGCACCTGAGTACGATGCCTTTCTCTATGGTTCCCTCCCCTGATGAGATGTACAGCCGGTTACAACAGGGTGTCGCCCCGCCAGGCCTGGCTCGGAGTGATCATGCCCTTCTTGCCCTGAAAGAGGCCAACGTTCAAACAACGATGCAGTAGTTAGTAGTTCGAATGGGAGAGGAGCGAAATTACGGTAATCAGGCAAAGAAAACGCAATAATGAATGGAATATATATGGACAAAGAAGGAGAGAGAGAGAGAAAGAGAGAGAGAGAGAAGGTGGAGTGGGTCGGGCGATATATAATAAAGTACAGGAACGGTAACGAAAGAATTGCATACAGTGTATGGAGAGAGAGAGAGACAGAACTTTTATTCCTGTTTTGTTATTAAGCTGATGAAGATATTTGAGACCATCTGCTTTAATAAATATGTTATCGTATGTATTTTGGAAAATTGTGAAATCTTATCACATCATATTGTTTTCAATCGTTACCATATTGTCTATATAAAAAACCTTAAATATTGTTGGAACTGACTATTCATATTAATATTATTCAGACGGTAATATCCTCCATTTCATTATCCTAATAAGCAGCTGTATTCTCTCTCTCTCTCTCTTCTCTCTCTCTCTCTCTCTCCTCCCGTCTATATCACCTGGATCCACTATTTGAATTATGGTAAACGTTTGATATGTTATTTGGATGTGACCAAGGATCACAAAACCATAAATGGCTACTCAGCCAACTTGTGCTTGGCTGCATCTATTTTTGCCCTATAATTACCTGTATTACCAATAATATACGAATCTGGTCACAAATATGTTACACACCAGGTTTTGTTACCGTGGGTTGTATGATTCATCAAAGCATCAATTTTGCAAGGGTAATATTTTATTATTCCATGATAAAAACACATTACTGGGTATACAAATCTATTCCAGGATTTGGATGCAATTATGTTACATGAAAAAATAATTAAATAACGTGGGTAACGGGTAACAATTTAATTGAATTCGTTACATGAATATATTACTGCATGTAAAAATAAAATTAAAATATACTTAATGTGCAACTTTATACACCTTACTAGTATAAATACGTACTATATCTACATAACAAAATTAATGACCTTGTTAATAGCGGGTCCAACCACCGCGGGCGCCTATTACCTGGTTCAGGCGGGTTGGCATGGAGACTACGAGGCGTTCGCAAATGTTTGGTCTGTGTCGCACGGATTCCCATACCTATCTCACTGATCGGTCAATAGCATCGCATGTCCGTTCTGGTCCCATTTTTATTTCTTGTTTCATTATCCCCCATAGATTTTCTATGGGGTTGATATCACAGCCTTTGGCAGGCCAGTCCATTACCTGAATCACTCGGTCACAATGTGGGCGGTGTGTATGGGGCTATTGTCATGGAGAAAGATGATGGGTTCGTTGTCAGGGATTGCCATGGCTCTTACTGTTGGCAGCATCACATCTTGTAGAAGTAATACATATTCCCTGGCATTCAACTTGCCGTTCACCCTTATTAGTTCCCCTGGGCCGTGACTCGACATCCAGCCCCAGTAATTTACTCCAACCCTGCCGCTCCTGGCTCTCTTGAATGTTGCTAGCATCATATCTTGTGCCGATGCGTCGCTAAACATGCCTTGCTGTGGCCTCCACCGACCTAAAGTAAGTTTCGTCACTAAAGATGACATTTTTCCAATAATCGGATTCGTCAACGAGATGTTGCAGAGCAAATCCCAGACGACCGTCACGGTGCCATTCCTTAGCTCTTCTTTGACCGCCGGACATGACAACCGATCTGGTTGTCTGTGGAGTGCACGGGTGATGCAATTCTTGCGTGATGGTTACCGCTGCTTTCTTGGGATTTGCTCTTGATGCGGCAACGATTTGTTCGTCGTGTTGTTTCACGTGGTCGTCCTCTCCTTGGTCTATTTGTCAATGTCCCCTCTTCCTGCCATCTTAATATCTACCTTTGGACTGTGCGTGTTGACACTCCAATGCTGACGACAATATCTCGTGTCAGAACAACACGTTGCCACTCACCAATAATCCGCCCTCTTTGAGTTATATGCTCAACAGAGTTGTCTTTGTTTGCCGCCACCATCCCTACAAACTTTGCCATAAATAAGTATATAATATATAGTATATAATATATAGATTATAGTGTACAACATAACACAACGACTGCAACTAACACTTACCTAAGTGTAGATAATTGTAATTACTGAATAAACCTCCACAAAGGCTGCAAACACACGGCTGTCAAGACCACGGGCGTTATACAGATCGTGTATGGCTGTATGTGTCACGTTACCTCGTAGGAAATCAAGGATTCTTAAAGCAAACGATAGTAACAGTCATTAACCAGATATACGAGGACGATTATTCCTCAGTTCGACACCAAATTTCTCTCATACTTTTTCTTTTTCTTATTATTACTTCAACCTCCTTCAAATTTTACCAGCTCTCTCCCACCTTGCTATCAAACCTCAATTCCTCCTTTCACTGTCATGATTTCTGAGAAGGAATACCATTGCTGCGATTGGAATTATTTTCGAAACCAATTGTGGGAGCTGTGGTTGTCTAAGCAAATACCCGAGTGCTTGGACCATAAGAATGTCACTATCTTTTTATTGGCATGCGGAACTATCTCAGTACCAAAATTGGCCCTCGCATGATTGAATTGGGGATGATTGTATTCCTGAAATGCTCTCAGTCCTATCAAGCAGGTTGACTTACACTTGAGCCACTCTAATCATGGTGGTACTACCATCCCTTCGGGTAGAGTATGGAGTGGACATTCGGGAGTCAGCTCTCACTGGTGTCATTGGTCGTGAAATTATATTCCTGGAAGGCTAATGAGGTTTCTTTTAAGGTTGAAGTACCAAATCGACTTGTTGAAGAAACAGATACATTGCCTCTACTCCAAGTCACTGAATCTGAACTCAATATAACAATTAATGAAACCATTAAACATGTGGTAAAGGCTGAGGCCCATAAGAATCCTTCTGATACGCAAGTAATAGAAGAAAATCCAATTACCAATGCACCCCTCCAAGAAATAAATCTTTCTCCAGTTATAGGCATAACTTGGAAATCAATGATTTCTCACAAAACAACCGAGAATAAAACTGCCCACAAAATCTCTTGCGAGTACAATGATTCCTTCTTATCTGAAATTAATGATATTAAGAACATGAATATACACAAAATTAATAATGTAATCGATAACTTTGTCAAAAAAAAAAATAAAAAACCAATATGGTAAACTAGAAACACTCAATACTGGTTGTATGTGTGTTGATCTTCTTATAAAGAAGCGTGCAACAGGCACTGTTCATCTTGAAAAATTTATAGAAAAACCTAACCATAATCCAAATGATAATAAAGCAAATCATAATCAAAGTAATCATCAGGAAGTAATATTTAAAGAATCGAAACCTAATCAAAAAAGTAATTTTAGCGCAGTTAAACAGAAACCTAACTGATCCATTAGGAAATGCGATATATATTCATAACAAAGTAACTTAATTGCTATGATAATTAAAACTTCAAAGTTTCAATTATCTGGAGTTGAATTACATATGAATGATAACACCTTTAATATTTACAATATGTATAATCAACCCTCTTGCAACTATGATCTGTAAAATTTACCCAAAGATTTGCCGGATATGCAAGAGGATTTCATATTAACTGGAGACCTCAACGCCCGTAATCCCCTTTGGGACACGAACTGAGTTAGTGTTGATACAAATGGTTCCAGGATTGAAAAATAATAAATGATCATAACCTCTGTATATTAAAAGAGGGAGATATGACCACTTGCTATTCAAAAACTCATGGAACATATTCATCAACACATGTAACTCTGTTCCAACAATATTATTGATAGGTTGAATGAAACGTCCTAGATGACCTATATGGCAGTGACCATTTAGCTATTTTGATAACCATGTTTGGACACACACCAACTACTCGTATTCAACGTTATAATACAAATAAAGCTGACTGGGATAAGTTTAAATTTAATATGGGTCAAATGCCTCCCTTCAGTTATTCACAAGATCAGGATGAATCAAATGATTTCTTCGAAAACTTCATCACAGAAGCAGCTGACAAATCTATGCCTCTGACGAATGCCCGACCAATGCGACACTCGGTTCCTTGGTGGTCAGAGACTTTAACCCAATGAATGAATGAAGCGCATGCAATTAGAAGAAAATTAGAAACCTTAAAAATAAATTAAAAAATTTGAGTACTGGTCCCCTGATGCTGGGAAATGCCATAAACAAACTCGTTGATATAACCATAGAAATCAGTATTATGAAACCATATTTTAATAAGATATCTGCTAAATTCAGAAACGGGCCAATAAAATGGAAGATAAATTCGTGGCAAAAATATGTATCCAGTATATCAGAAACTACTTCAATGCAAAAAGGTGTGGCAGAAATTTAGAGAAATTAATGGCTCGTATAGCAGACCTGCCAGACATGTATTAATGAATAATGGCTCGCTAATTCATGATACACAGGCAAACTCAAATGTTATTGGACGTAGTATTGAAAACATAAGCAGCATAAATAATTTAGATGCCCACTTTCGATCCATTAAAAGAAAAGATGAAGCAATTCAATTGAATTTTGATACTGTGGAAGATATCTTCTACAATAAAAGATTTACTACAATGGAAATGGGATTTGCATTATCAAATTGTAGTTCAACGGCCCCAGGTAAAGATAATATAAGTTTTGATATGATAAAAATTCTAGCCCCTTTGGCTAAGGCCTATCTATTAGATTTTTTCTATAATCATATTTGGACACAAGATCTATTTCCAAAGGCATGGAAATTACTGGAAAAAATGGTAAATTATAGATTGAACCGGCGTTTACGTGGTGACAACATTTCTTCAGCTTCAAAATTTGGCTCTCAAACAGAATGATCCACCTTGGACTCTATCACACTTGGAAAATTATATCCATAGAGGTTTTGAACGAAAGGAAATCACAGTAGCCATATTTTTTCGTCGTCCAGAAGGTATAAGATACTATTTAAAGGCATTCAATACTAAAATCCTTACATTCCAAACTCTCATAGACAATATTTATTCAGAATCTTTCAACCTTGATTGTGGTGTACCCCAGGGTAGTGCCTTAAGTGGAACTATTTTTGCATTAGGAGGCAATGGCATAGTTGCTCAAATGCCACAGGGAGTGAAAAGTAGTCTGTATGTGGACGACTTTGCAATATACTACTCGTCAAATAATCTTAGTCACTTATAACGAATTCTGAATAACGCTACTCGTAAAATACAAGTTTGGACTGCTTCTGTTAGTTTCAGACTTTCAGCTGAAAAAAGTCAAGCAATAATGTTTAACAAGAATAGCAGATGGAAGCAAAACTAAGATATAAATCTCACATTGGGCGACGCTCAAATCCAATTCCAGGATAAGGTAAAATTTTTGGGACTAATATTCGATACCAACCTCAATTGGAAAGCGCACATGTCATACATCAAATCTAAATTTAATAATGCTCTCAACCTAATGATGAAGTTGTCTCATACAATATGGGGAGCAAAGAGATCAACTCTACTGATGATCTATGAAGCATTAGTCTTATCTAGGATAGATTATGGTAGCCCAATATATGGATCAGGATCTAAAGCTACCTTAAATTCTTTAGATCCAATATATACTCGAGGCCTTAGTCTTTGCAGTGGAGCATTTAGATCTTCCCCTAATATCTCAGTCTTATGTGAAAGTGGGGAGCCACCTTTGTCCTTACATCGAGACTTTGTAACAATGCGAAGTGCAATGAAGCTCCTATCCACCGATTGTCCAACAAAGAAACTCTTTAATCAAAGCGATGTATTTATAAACAATCATGAACCACCATTCCCAATGCGAGCGAATAGGCTATTTCAATCAACAAACATTAGAATTAATTTTATTCAACCATCTTTTTTCCTCATCCTTGGATCATAAAGAAAACAAGAATATGCTTTCATCTTTTTTATTTATCAAAAAGATATAACTATACTCCGAGTCTCCATAAACAGCATACCTTGGAACATATTCAGAGGAATGGACCTCGCTATGCTATATATATACTGATGGCTCTAAGTCTTCAATGGAGATTGGCTGTGCTGCAGTATCCTCAGACAAATCAAGTCGGCTCTCATTACCTAGTGAAGCATCAGTATTTACTTCTGAACTATCAGCGATTTTATTGACAATTGACACGGTTAAAACAATTGAAGATAAGGTGAATCTCAAATTTGTTATTTTTTCCGATTCAAGAAGTGTCATAGAAGCCCGCAAAGGTTACATACATAGAAATCAACTGATATTATAAATTGAAGAGCTCCTTAAACAACTATATTCTTGCGGGGTAAATATTGAAATATGCTGGATTCCGGCCCATGTTGAGTTGTCGGTAATGAGAAAGCAGATGCCGCTGCTAAATCGGCCATACTTTACCACACCTCGGCATTAAACAATACTTAAGAAGTTTTATGGTTAAAAAAATGGCAGGAAATTTGGAATGATGAGTCGGAAAATCAATTAACTGAAACAAGTAAAACGAATAATTTCTCCATGGGAATCATCAAATCAAAATGGCAAGAAAACTGAAGTAATTTTAACGAGATTTATATTCTGAGTTTCTCTGTATTTTAGGATTTTAACGTGTGTGTGATAGGTATTATAAATAAAATTCAGATATTTTTGTTCTATTTTTTATATTATTTAGATATATATATATCTATATATCTATATATATATATATATATTATATATATATATATATATATATATATATATATATATATATATATATATATATATATATATATATATATATATATATATATATATATATATATATATATATACATATATATATATATATAAATATATATATATATATATATATATATATATATATATTATATATATATCCCGAAATTTTTCGGGCTAGCCCTGTGGGAGTCAGGCCTGACTCACTGGGATGGTTAATCTCCTTCCTTAAATAAATAAATATACAAAGATGATCTCAGTAACCATATAACACAATGTGCCAGTCGTCATGGTGAGTAGAATCATTGATATTAACTATTATCAGTGAAGGTATTACGATCACTACCTTATAAATGTTGATACGCGAACCCCCCGTCAAGCTTTACATTAAGGTCACCCAATGTCACCTGTCCCCCATCACCTTTAACCCCCACCTTGTTATTTCCTTCTACCCCGCTCATCCTCATGTTCGGGGTTTCAAAGTCTTACAGTCATTATGAGATCGTTCTGGTGGATGTTTTTTGGAAGGCGAAATAATACTCGGATGACAGTATTTCATACGCCATTATCCAAAATATACTATTATTTTCATTGTCATTATAAGTAAAATGGATATGTAAAGAAAGAATGAACAGGAGACATCGAAAGTAATGGTTTCTTGAATAGCTTGGAGGGGGGAACACCGACAAGGTGTGTCTCTGACATTAGCCGTTGAAGAACAACAAATAAAGGCGGAGATTCCGGGGACGCAGAGACTGGAGTGAGTGAGCAAGCGGGAGCCGGGAGGGGGGGGGGGGGGGGGGGGGTGGGGGGGGGGGGGTGGGGGGGGGAATGGTTGGGGGGTGGTAGGGAGCAGGTTAGCTAAGACGTGACCGATCTGCCCAGGTCTAAAGACTGTCACCCTATAATTTAATTGAGCACTAGATAATATGTTTAATAGTATACATCCTATACACCCCACCATCATTATATTAAGGCACCGATGCACACATTCACTGCATTTCATTTCACACAATTTATTTTCACCAAGAGTTTCGGAAACAATAAAATAAATAAATATAAGAAATATAGCAAATTAAAATACTTTCTATAAAATAGCCTTGATGGTTGCGAGAGGCGGGGCCAAGTGGCCCATCGCACTCAATTACTGGTAACTCAATTAAGTTATGTCACAAATACAAATCCTGTGGTACTAGATTAGCATATCCTGTAATGTGTTCTTAGCATAGATTAATAAAATATTACCCTTGCAAAATGGATGAATCATACAACCCACGGCTACAAAACCTGGTGTGTAACATCTTTGTGACCAGATTCGTATATTATTGGTAATACGGGTATATATAATTATAGTCCAGTCAATTTAGGGCAAAAATAGATGCAGCCAAGCACATGTTGGCTGAGTAGCCATTTACGGTTTTGTGATCCTTGGCCACATCCAAATAACACATCAAACGTTTACCATAATTCAAATAGTGGATCCAGGTGATATAAGACGGAGGGCAGAAGGACAGATGAAGAGAGAGAGAGAGAGAGAGAGAGAGAGAGAGAGAGAGAGAGAGAGAGAGAGAGAGATTACAGCTGCTTATAGGATAATGAAATGGAGGATATTACCGTCTGAATAATATCAATATGAATAGTCAGTTCCAACAATATTTAAGGCTCTTTATATAGACAATATGGTAACGAGTGAAAACAATACGATGTGATAAGATTTCATAATAGTTATTTTCCAAGAAATATAAGTTAACATACTCTTAAAACAGAAGGTCTCAAATATACCCATCAGATTAACTAAACAGGAATAAAAGCTCTCTCACTCTCGCTCCATACACTATGCATTTCTTTCGTACCTACCGTTCCTCATACTCTACTACATCTCACACCCCCCCCTTTTTCTCTCTCTCTCTCTCTCTCTCTCTCTGTCTGTCCATATATATTTCATTCGTTAATGCATTCCTTTGGCTGATTTTGCTCCTCCTCCCATTCGAACTACTCTACTATATCGGTTATTTGAACGTCGGCCACTTTTAGGGCAAGAAGGGCATGATCTATCCGAGCCAAGCCTGGCGGGGCGACACCGGTTTAGTAATTGGCCGTACCTAGAGCTGCAGCTCCGTCTCTTTTATATATGTATATATATATATATATATATATATATATATATATATATATATTATTATATATATATGAATAAACTTGATCACTAAGTATATAAAATGTGATGCTATGTATAAATAAAGGTTTTTTGCCACGAAGGAAAAATGAAAAAAGCGAGATAGCCAAGTACTTTTGGTCCTATTCGGACCCTTTACTGAGGCAAACTGATTTTACAAAGAACAACACAGTCAAAAGAAGGCTTAATATACAAACTGACACTACCAGATTAGCCATTAGGGCGATTTTCACTCTACAGAAAGGAGTCGCCAGAGGCTAGCCACACCTTGCAAGGATACCCGCAGTAAACAAGTGATTCTTCCAGAAAACAGTACAGTTTGAAAAAAAACCACGGGGAGCATATACAATTTAATATCATGAATTTTTACACAAATTTTCCCAACAAAAATTATTATTAATGAAAAGACGAAAGAAAAGAAAATATAAATATATATATATATCGAGCAAGAGAAAGAGGGGAGAGAGAATATCGAACCAGAGAGAGAGAGAGAGACAGAGAGAGAGAGAAAGAAATAATAACTATATACATGTCGGAGTATTTGTATTTATCAGTTGTTCATTTAGTTTTGAGGTCCTTCATAAACATCTTACAAATATATGGGTCCAAATGGTACATTCCCAGACTAAGATTTAGGTTGTTTTTATTAGTGATTTGTATAATTGCCGATTCCAGTAAATTTCTTGAAACATAATCATTAGATCTAGCAATTACCGAGGTATCACCCCAATTAATACAATGAGATTTTTCACTCAGACAGTGCATTTGAAGTCTGGGCTGTTCTAACTGAATACATATGCTGCTTAATCCGTACACATAAATTTTTACTAGACTGACCAACGTAAAACGATGGGCAATCCTTACAAGGAATTTTGTAAATGATGTTATTTGTTACGGGACTATTCTTAATTAGCATATCTTTAATGATATTGTTATAAGAGAACACTACATTAACATTAAACGATTTAAATATTGATTTTATGGTTTCAAATCCACGAAAATAAGGTAAGCTAATTACATTTTTAGGCATTTCTTTTTCATTAATAGCAACATTATAAAACTTTTTGTGAGCTTTTTGATAACATAAATCAGTTAAATGAGGTGGTAGCAGAGATTGTTTCCTATTTTTTTTTATGTATTCTATTTCTTGGTCCAGATATTGTGGACTCGTGATACGCAAAGCGCGTAGGAACATAGAAGAAAAAATTGAAATTTTAATATTAAGATGGTGGCCAGTATTTATAGAAAACCCACAAATAATTTAACATATGTACATTTTTATTCTGCTGTTGATATTGTTCAATAGACAAAAGAAAAATCAGACTGTTTTATACTTATTTTTATTCTGCTTATCTAGTAATTCATATTTTCCAAACTAGCGTAAATGAATATAAGACCGATATTAAATTTTTATAAGACGGATATTAAATTTTGGCTTAAACATGAAAATTATTAATTAACAATTGATATTGAAATCGATGGTAGGTATCGTAAACAATTCAGTTTTGAAAACTCACTTTTAAACGTTTAAAAGTGAGTCATCTATTTTTGAAACACATTCCTGACAGACAGGAAGCATTGTTATTCCAGATTGAAAGATATCGAATGAGAGAGAACTTTCTTCCAGCGTTGTTGAAGTGTTCCTGAACGACCCCCATCGCTGACAGCCATTTCCCAATCGCAAGATAGTTTTGCTCAAACGCGACTTCTCCTGTCGGGTTCAATGGTTGTCGTTCCCTGCCCAAGCTTGCCAGCAAAAGTCGAGAGAATTCATGAAAATGGTACGAGACAGGAATGATATATCTTGCAATACACAAAATGCGAATTTGTTTTGTGTTACCTCTTTAATGGGAAGAACAGAAAGCCAAATTTCTTTTCGAAACAGTTTTTTTTTTCCTTATCGAAGATACTAGAATGTTAAAGGTGGCATTATATCATCCATGGAAACCAACCTCCGGTGTTTTTATAGTATTTTACCTTTTCAGTAAACGTATAAATAAGCCGTTTATGGCTCCTGGATATGACTGCAAGCCACATTAATATTTCCCCGCTCTTCTACCTTCATTTCCTGTCTACTATTTTAAATTCTCTCTCTCTCTCTCTCTCTCTGTGTTAATTAGGAAATATATTTGCGACCCTTTCATGATAATATTTAATGTTCGTCAGTGTATCCTCTGAAGCCAGTTATCTCACAGATCTGATAGAAACGCGTCCTCCAAATTGACTCGAAGGAAATTGTGCGAAAAGATTTAACGCAAAACCAAAAATGGAGCAGCCTTCAGAAGATCTAACGAGGGACAATAAGCGTTTAATCATGGATCAGGATATAGAGACCCATACTTTCGCACGCGTTTTTACTAATACATACATACATACATACATACATACACACACACACACACACACACACATATATATATATATATATATATATATATATATATATATATATATATATATATATATTATATGTGTGTGTGTATGCATAAATGGATGAATATAATAAGTGTGTGTATATGTTCCAGCATAACTCTGAAACCCACCATTGTGCAATTTCAACCAACCTTGTTGTTCATATGGCTTACTATCTAGAAAAGAATACTAGTCCATTGACTAAGTAACTAAGTTAAGATCTTCGGGTTTATCATTATTCAATTTTTGTTATACATATGAATACTGTGGGTAAGACATCACTGTCACAAAATAGGGTGGGGTTGGGAAGGAGGTATTTGTAAAATAACAAAACTATATATATTATGTCTAACCCATAGTTTTTGAGGTTCCTGAGATGAATAGTGACACTCCTGATGCCCTTTAATTCCACGTTCTATATGTATCGTAAGAAGTGAGAGAGATATAGATATAAATAGATGTCGTGGCAAAAGCGTTGGGAAGTGAAAGGCAGAGTCAGTGTTCGAGAAGTTTGATTATGTGGAAACAGTGGATGACGATAGGTGGTGAGAGTAAATATACATACATATATATATATATATATATAATATATATATATTTATATATATATATATATATATATATATAGTATATGATATATATATATATATATATATATATTATATATATGTATATATATAAAAATATATACAAATGTATGCGTATCTGTGTGTGAGTGTAGTGCATACGTATAAGGAAATAGAATACAATTTCTCAAAATGTGTCAAGGGTGTAGAAATCTTGACGTAATTCATCAGAATGAAAATATTTAGGAAGATGATAGAAAAGAATAAATTGGTTATTGACCCAAGTACTGTGGACATAAGCTTCTACTTTAGTGCACTTTGATCATGATAAATTAAAATTTCTTGATGATCATAGCAAAGTCATTTCAACCGACTATAAAAACGCAGTTGTAATGCCGTGATATACGTTCTGAAAGTGACTGATAATTATGCTGTCTAAACCTGAAGTCTATGTAAGTTTGGTCTATATAGAGCCTTGCTCCAAAAAAGGAGCATAATGTACACAACTTGATCTGCAATATGATAAAACAAGCAATCCAAAGATCGCTGTAGGGCAGTGCGGGAAATAATAGGCACCAAGCAGTACAGAGCTGGAATTTTGTGTAAATGAGGTTATTATTAAACAGAAATGCTGTAATTATCGTTTAACTCTTCCCAGAAGACTGATGCGTGGAATAAAGAATCCCTGACTCAAGATATCAGAACAAATTTTCTCAGGGTAGCAGTACATCTTCATGGAAAATGTTGCTTTCTCCACGGCATTTTCCTTCCTAGCTAAACTTCTTTATACTTATTACCTCAAAATAATGTTAAAAGTTTGGAATTCGATAAATAAAACCAAAAACAACATTCGATAGAAGGAACAATAAACAAATGAACAAGAGAGACGTTTTCTCTTGAAAAATTAAAAGAAACCAAGTTAGTCGGAGCCATTGAGGGAAGCCATACAAGTCTGCACAGATGTGATTTGAAAGAGAGAAACTGGGTCTCAATATCCGAGAAGCTCCTACAGCTCTCCCTACACAATGCCAGCTAAATTCAATTCGGGACCTCACTTCTCTATCTCCGCGTTATTCGTCTTTTTTTTTTCTTCTTCTTCCTCTTCGTTCCTGATTCTCTTTTTGGAAAATAACCCATTTCCTTAATTGTTCTAATCTTCATTAAATTTGTTTTCTAGATTTTATTTGCGTATTATGAAGAGAAAGTAAATCTGAAAACGGGATGTAGAAGGAAGTGGCGATTAACCTGCCTCTTAAATAAAGTAAAGTAATGCCTGGAAAATCATAGGGAAAAAGAGTATTCCAAAGATTGGTGGTAGGAGTTATTTTTGCATTAAGTGTTCAGAGAAGTCTAACTTTTAAGTAGTTTCTATATTGATTATTGTTTTCGTCACTACTTTTGCTGGTGGCCCTTTCTACAAGAGCCGATCAGGATGAAAGTGGCACTTCTTAGTGGATACAGAGCTTTTGTTAAAACGCGGAGATTCGTTCGTAATTAACTGAAGACAGAATAGAAGTGACGTTAAGTATGATTAGAAATTTGCAATCTTTCTTAAAGCTTCTCTGCCTTTATTATTATTAGTATATATATAATCAATATCGGGAGCTTCTGGGTTAGATAGTCAAGCTAAAGGCGCGTGGCTTCTTTCGTAATTCCTAATTATGCTAATAAGGGCAATTAAGAAAGTTAATTAAGTTTCTTCGTCAGATGTGCCATTGAAATGTATTGAACCTGGATTGCAATCTTTGCCAATCTGACTTTTCACGAAATGGTAAAATTCGTCTTATTGAAGTGAGCAGCTTAAATCTGTCAAGGAAGATATTCCATTTTACGCCATAAATTTTGTCTTCCAAATAAAAAAAGAAATCAAATGCGTCTTCACGAAATATATTACAGTAATTAATAGTGATACTTTTCTTTTGTAATATTTATGCACAGAAATGAGTGGATTTTCCTACGAACCATGATATTCACGCATTGCCACATCATTCTGAAACGCATTACTTTCGAGCCACAAACCATCGTTATATCACCAATTTGGGTAAAATAGGGGCACTTTGGTGCTTTCAATCCCGTTCAGCCGTTGACTGTGTGTTAAATTGAAGACAAAGCTTCAACCATCCTCGGCAACAATATACATATCTACTCGAATCAGAAAGAAAAATATGTGGCAGTGATGAGCACCTGTTGTTGAAATTAGCCTTTGGAGGCTGGGGATTTCACGTTCCGCAGATGTCTGTGCGTTGAATCGTTATCTTCCAGGAAAAGTAACCACCATCTGGTGCAGACATACGATGTCCCAGTCATTCGTGGACTTCGGAAAATGAAATTTTTTTTTTATGTAGTATATGATATTTTCTGTTTTCCTTTCTCTCGGTGAAGGTTCGTACGCACTCGCATAGAAGTAATGGTTCATTTACGTTCACAAACGAAAACAAGGCGTGATCCGACCTCCAGCTCACTCGGGATACATGTAAGATTTTCCCTCATGCATAAGTTGTAAACATTATGTTCGTAATTATCAACTTAAATTAAAACGAGCTAAAATTTACAGTCAAATAGTGCCTTGTTTCACCAACGAAAATTAAAATAAATACGGTATGTCTTATTAGTAATAATTTTTCTGCCCTGTTTAACATGCACATTATTTATTTTTTTACATTTTCATTCTAATAAATAAATAAGATATATCCTGTCCTGAAATTATTGTATCTTGAACTTAAAGCGAAACACCATTTTCAGACTTTTTTAGCCTCTTCCAGAGACCTTTCCTACCCCCACAACAAGAGCAACAACAAGAGCAACAACAAAGTAGGTTGTTGGATTACTCCCCGAGTGAATGAAAATGATGCTTATTTGATATAAAAGAAACCGAAATGACCAAATTCTCCATCCTATGGCCCTATTCCTTGAATCTAAAAACCCTTGCTGTTAAGTATACATCACTTTCCGCAATAAGTGACGTCTTCCTTATCGATAAAGACACCATTGATATGCGAAAACTCTTAAAGGTTGGTAGCATTTGGAGATAGGAAACTATGCAAACCAGTCTCCATCTATCCATCTATTTATCATTGTGTTGAAAATCCTTAGAACTACGAAGAACAATAACTACAACTCATTAATAGCTCTATTTGAAACGTTTCGGAGGGGCTTAAACGTTTGGAAACTGCTACTTTTCAAGAATTATATTCATTATGTTTGAAATGCTTTGCTAAATGACTTTCATGAAGGACTCGGGATATAGCACATAGCCCACTGTCACTAAAGTCAGGGCCGAAATACGTCGCTTGGCTACCAAATACTATTAAACTGGTGAATATTTTCTACAGAGTCAGTGTCGCTGCACTTAATGGAAAACCAATGAGCAATCTGGTTACTGGTGAGACTGAAGAGTAGATTGTGATATTGTTTACCAGAATCTCTGTGACAGATGAGATGTTGTTAGTGAGCCAGTCGTTCAGGGAAACTGCTGTTGACTGGAACTTATTCAGAAAGGAACGAGATCAGATTCAGTATGAAAGAAACACATTTGAAAAGCAATAATACCCTGGGATGTCTTTTATGTTTCGAAAGTCCTTATTTTGTTCTCCAGTTCAAAGATCCACAAAGAAAAACCGGTTTACAAGATATAAATATTACAAAGTTCTATTGAGTTCAAATGATGAAATGATAACAAAATAAAATATTTCAGTTATTATTTAGATTTTCTTTAGAGCAAATATGGGGAATGCAATTAACCTTTGGAAATGAATATGTTACCGAGCGTTATATGGGTAGATACGGTTTAGAACCTGAGGTTTTGGGCGAAACTCCATATGAAGTGTATCCTCATAAAATTCTTTTAAATAAAGACTCAGGTGATATCTATTAGGGCAAATGTTGTCTAAACAATGGTAGGATGAGTCACCACCTAGGGAGGCTATAAGTCATTTAAAACAATGCGTATCCTTAAGAAGACCGTGGGGTTAACAACCCTCACGACCTCAAATACTTGTTGTAGAAGGAGCCACACCAGCTATAGGATTTCTATTGCTCCTGAAAATACACACACAGATGTTTTGCTACTGCAATTGATTTGGATACAGGTATAATACACAGTTGAATTAGCCATTAGGGTATCAAGAGGTATACTATAGTTGATTTTGACTGCTGTACATATTTGTCTAATTCCGGTTCTATAAGTAGAATATATATATATATATATATATATATATAGATATATATATATATATATATATATATATATATATATATATATATATGTATATATATATATATATATATATATATATATATATATACATATATATATATATATATATATATATATATATATATATATATATACATATATATATACATATATATATATATATATATATATATATATATCTATATATATATATATATATATATATATATATATATATATATATATATATATATATATATACATACATGCATATATATATATATATATATAATATATATATATATTAGATATATTATATATATATATATATATATATATATAATATATATATGTGTGTGTGTGTGTGTGTGTGTGTGTGTGGTGTGTTTATGTGAGTGTGTATCGTGGGTGTGTGTTTGTGTTTTATTTTTAATGTTGCATCTTATGCAAGATGCGACCTTTACCCGAGTTTTTTCGACCATTACTCTTTATAATTATGGTGCAACTTTGGATTTTAGATCAGATAAAATCAATTACTGTTCCTTATAGGCAGAGCATATCCATTTCGCTGCTTAAAGTTACGCTCTACAATAACAGTAACTGTCGGTGTTAGCAAAGCGTTCGATTCTGTAAACAATGAAACTCTAATTAGCAAATTAATAGAATAAGGCGGTCTCACTGTTTATGGAAATTTCATTCATCTGTGGTATGATAAATCAATGGCGTGTAGAAAAGGGAATGTTATAATTCCGGGAATGTATTTCACATATACTAAATGTTGGAATAGGATTGGTTATTCCAAGTTCTCATACTTTGTTCATATATGATAGCATGTGTATTGTATATATGTATATATGTGTGTGTACATGTGCTATGATTTGTTCAGCACAATAGTTCCTCGTTGGACGAGTGGGTTTCGTGCTGGGCTACCAATCCGGTGGTCCGAAGTTCGATTCTCGGCTCGGCCAACGCGGAACCAGAGGAATTTATTTCTGGTGATAGAAATTCATTTCTCGATATAATGCGGTTCGGATCCCACAAGGGTCCCCTTGCTAGATAACCAATTGGTTTCTAGCCATGTGAAAATATCTAATCTTTCGGGCCAGCCATAGGAGAACTGTTAATCAGCTCAGTGGTCTGGTAAAACTAAGATATTCTTTTTTTTTGTTGAGCTGTTAAGGTAAGATTAAAAAAAAATTCCCTGTTGTCCTTGTCTCTCCTAAAGATATCAATTATATGTAAGAAAGAAAGAGATCAAATAAGAGAAGAATAATGGTCTGAGAATTCAGCAAAAACTGTTGATGAAGGTACAGAAAAGTTCCCAAAGGACAGTCAGGGGAATTCCCTCTCTCGCTTTCCTTAATGCTGGGGAACATATTGTTTGGAATACCTTTTTGTGGTTGAGGGGAACAGGACAAATCATTTAGGAAGACCCTCCATCAAAGGCCGCAGTCTTTGAGGCATGGCATAAACCTGAGCACATATGGGTTTGTGACGCAGCTGAGCGAGAGAGAGAGAGAGAGAGAGAGAGAGAGAGAGAGAGAGAGAGAGAGAGAGAGAGAGAGGGAGGAGAGTTTTAAAATCAGTGAACCCAGTTTTTTTTTTTTAAGCCGGAGAACACTAAGAAAACGTAAAATGAAAAACATGAAAAGCTGGAAATTAATATTCTTATAAAGTATTTTTAGAAATAAGGATGATAAAAAAAAAA
This sequence comes from Macrobrachium nipponense, assembly GCF_015104395.2. Taxonomy (NCBI): domain Eukaryota; kingdom Metazoa; phylum Arthropoda; class Malacostraca; order Decapoda; family Palaemonidae; genus Macrobrachium; species Macrobrachium nipponense. Next base: position 40,847,260 of record NC_087207.1, read on the forward strand.
AATTGGTCGTTTAAAAATGGAAAGCAACATCATGTGAGAATTTGTATGCAAAATTGTGAAATTCTCTACGAGCCGGAAAAAATTCATTCGTGTCGTTAAAAAAGGACTTTATTCATAATCACTGAAAAGAGTTTCATAAAGTACGAAAGTAATTACTCCTGAGGGAACATGATGAAAAGATCAAAGGTTCAGAACTGTGATATGGAAAAAGTCAAGTCATAATAGGAGTTTTACGTGTAATTTTTTTCCCATAAAAGTTGAAAAATCGAGTGCCGATTGGGTGTTTTTATTCAGTTTTTTCCTGCCAGATTCTCTCTCTCTCTCTCTCTCTCTCTCTCTCTCTCTCTCTCTCTCTCTCTCTCTCTCTCGTACATTTCGAATTTCCGTCCTAACAAAATATGTTTACATTTTTTTTTTTCAGGAAAAAAAAAAAAAAAAAGTGTCTGAAGCTTATACACCAGAATCGTTATTATAGGCACAAAGCTGATGGGGTAGTATTTAGAGGTAATTAGACTGAACCAAATTAATGCAAATCCCCACTTATTTCTGAATTTTATCAGTATATAATTTTGATAGACTATCCTTCAATTCACAGAGGACTTTTCAGAAAAATTCATGAATTGCCTTGAGAAGAATTTCATCCTGATAATTTAGAAATTCTAGCCAGTATATCATGTTTCCCAACTTAATTTTTTATTCTTATATTCGTCTCTATTAAGATTTAATTTTTTTTATTCACCTCTGTTAAGAATAATTGGTCTTGTACTACACTTCTGCAAAACAGGCAGCTTATTTAAGACCATAACCAACCTTGTCTTAGCTACTGGATGTTATAAAGTAAGGGAATATCATGGCGTTCGTTGTGAGTTTCCCGGAGTTTTAATTTTAAACAAAGTCTTCATAAACAGTTTGTTTCATGATTACCCTTTAAGAAAAAGAAAAGCCGTTTCCCTACTAGGACAAACATTTCCCTGGAACTTAGGTTGTATACCCTTACCAGCTATTCTTTCCTTTTGGCTGAAGAGTGTCTCCAAATAACGTCTCCTAGTTCTCAAGGTGAGAGATCAGTTTGCAGTTCACAACGATCCTCCAAGAAATATTTTCCTCAAGGAAAGTTCGATAAATCGGCTCTTCGAGTATTGAGGGTGTGCGACAAAAGTTCTCAAAACCCAACAACACGCTCTTGAGTTATCCTCCAAAAAGAAATCCTCTTGAATTAATTGTGTAAGTGTTGTTCTTTGCCGGGGAGTGACCTTGTTAGAAAATTTCTGATTACCTAATGTCCTAAAGTTTCAAGTATATCTTTAGAATACTCCATATTGTCTTTATCATCTAAGATATCATTAGGTGGAATGCATCGAAAATTGGCCTCAAGCCAATTATACAAGACAAATCAATCAAAAATATACAATTATTAAAAAAGAAAAACCGGGGGTGGGTCATATATTTTTTCCACTGTGATATAAAGATTAATTAAGCAAACTGGAAACTGTTTTTGATAGATAGGACCAGTGGTTACCTATCAGAACGATCAAGCTAACAGTGGCCTTTCGTTCTGGAGAGCGAGAACAAAGGCCATTCGGCAAAAACAATTCAGCTCTGAGCCTATTGCTTTAGGTAGATCGGTGGAATTCTGAGTCTGGAAGTTTTGCCAGGGAATGCATGATTCTAAAAGTAATTTTTCGTCAAGAAGATTAACTTACCACTTAGTATAAGTAGTGTTTTCATTGTCTTAAATGGCATCTTTCTTATTATTTAAAGACCTGATTGCGCAATGAGGGAAGGGATTTTTCTGTTTCATCAGAAATCTTTTTTGCTTCATTTGATGGTTCTTCCTTCTGCAATTAATACCTTGTGGCATTCGCCTTTTATGTTTTGCTATAATTGATAGTTTTACTGTAATTAATAGTTTTGTCACATTTTCCAACATAACTATTCCATAACCAAAAATATCCAGCCCTAGATATCCCTAAGTAACGAGTTCATTTTAAATTGGGGAGTATCTGATACAAAAGTGAATTACATGTGAAAACGGGCGTCCTCCCTCGTGGAAAAGAAGCGAAACTAAGTCTGTTGGGTTTCACATAGAAGTTGACCAAGGGCTTTATCCACTGAGCCCTGATGCACTTTCGTATAGAATTTCATTTGGTGTCACCAGTTCCCAAGACAGAGGGAAATCGATATATTAAATAATATTTATAGCTTAATGTTATTTATGCATGTACATAGTAATATGTGCACACACACACACACACACACCACACAACACACACACACACATATATATATATATATATTATATAGTATATATATATATATATATATATATATGTGTATATATGTATATAGTATATATATATTATATATATATATATATATATATATATATATATATATATGTGTGTGTGTGTGTGTGTGTGTGTGTGTGTGTGTGTGTGTGCTGTGTGGGCCACACACAAACACATATATATATGTATGTATATATATATATATATATATATATATATATATATATATATATATATATATATATATATATAAACACATATATATGTGTGTGTTTGTGTGAGAGAATATTTTTCTTTTCTTATGCCATACTTGGAAGAATATGCAGCAAAACTTCAGGACCTTGATCAAAGCAGATTCATACCTATTTACGTGAATAAATATAGAAATATACAATATAAAAAAATATTTGACATGAGATCTCAGAAGTAGTTTTTTTAGGGGATGTGGGATGACGCCGGAAGTGGGGTCGGGTGGGGCTTTGGTGAGATGAAGAAGACCAGAAATTGACGTTTGGGAAATTCGTCAACAAAAGAAGGCTAAGGTTTTTCTTCTTTGTTTCTTTCTTCTTTCTTTCTATTTCCATTCTTTCTTTCACCTTCTCTTTCTCCTTGTTTTCTTTTCCCTTCCTCTCTTTTTTCTTTTATCTTCATCTTTCCATTCAACTTTCTCCTATCTTTCTTTCACCTTTCTTTCGTTTTCCATCCTCTCTTTTTACTTTCTTACTTTCTCTTTTCTTTCTTTTTCCTTTCGTTTACATGGTTGATTGTCCTTTGTATGTGAGTTTATAAATAATGGAGTCAAATAGTATAATACAGGAATTGGTATTGTTGTCAAAATACAAGGAATTAAATAGAAGCAATTAAGAAGTTCATCTTTAAGCTTTCTTCAGTTGAAATTACTTTGTATTTAACGTTTCCTTCTTTTAGTACTTGTTGTAAGAAACTGAGGTCTCTCTCTCGTGAAATTAAAGGAAATTCCACTTATTTTTAAGCGATGAACAAGAACAGGTAATATTTTCAGAATTTACACTGGATAACTATAGAATGTTGATGAAATGTGGAAAAAATCAAGATGTATTTAGTCGATGGTTATTCCCCCTATCAAAATGGGTATCAATGGGTTAATCTTTATTTTATCCGTTAGCAGGTAACACACAGTCTGTAAGGTAAGTAAGATTTGAATGAAATAACATAAATGATTTAATTAAGGCTATATTCGTCGTATTATTCTAATGAAGTTATAATGATTTTCAATTTTTGGATAAATACAAATTCACATAAATCTATACACGTTCACTTTCCATAGACAGCTGTCACCGATTAGAACAATCTTGGCAAACTGTTAAAAATGATGGAAAAACTGAATCTACTCTAAATCACCCTCTCTCTAAGGCCACGGTTTAATTAACTGACTAAGCTTCCTTTGACGATTTTCCGGATAAATTTGAGTCAGAAGCATTTCGGAGAATAACATGCTGGACAGCATT
>NC_087207.1:40851534-40906534 GCF_015104395.2 Macrobrachium nipponense
TTGCAATCTCAGCTGTAGCTTGGACTGCGGGAGATTTTCACTTTCTCTAAATTCTTTTCTTAACTTCAGGTAACTAACGTTTCTTATCTCTCACGATGAATTGCAAACTAAGCCTTTCTCCCATTTCCAAAAACGAATCTGGTACTTCTCTAAAAATTGAATATGCTTAAGGTTTCTAATTCGTGTTTAGAATAAGGTTAAATTCTGAAGAAAAAGTAATGGTCGGTCCATCTCAGTATTAATTTGATTATTAATTGTTCATCACGAACATCGGCTGTTAGAATGGATTTAACTAAAACTGAAATACATTTTTATGAAATAAAGGCACATCCATAAAAATTTCATCGATAATATTATATATATATATATATATATATAATATATATATATATATATATTTATATATAAATATATATATATATATTATTATTATAAACTTTCGCTAGTCACCAATACTTTTTTTTTCTGTATAATTCATAACGTTATGAAGTTCCCCTATATTCTTGAACCCAGGAATAAGTTACACATATGAGGTTTTATAACTAGGTCCTTATAAATCCGGGGTATTCACTTGTCTCTAATAATTCCCTTTGTGAAAACATACCCGAGGAAAATTGAATTCGAAATTAGGTAATATTTGATGCTTAATGTCTGTGAAAAGATAAGTGGAAAAATTTAGCAGACGCGTGTGTCTGTGTTTTCTGAGAGCGTGATATCCGTAGGCGGAACCATCAGCCAAGAAATTTCTGTACATCTATAAGTGGGTAAAAAAAAAAGGAAATAAAAACAATCGAGCCGCCTCTTAAATTTCTCTATTTGGCAACTTCCCAGTACAGTAGCGATTGTATTGACTAGAAGCACCTTTAAGATTCTTTGGATCTCAGTCTACTGGTTGTCTTTAGTTGTCGACGAAGTGATGTGCTCTCAGGAGAGACCCGAATAGGCTCTTGCTTCTTGGCCTGTCTCTCGTATGCATTAATTGTTTCTCTCCAGATATTTAAGCCTTAAACCTGCTTGTTTATTTTACTTTTTTACTTGTAAAGGTGTGGTTTAGGACACCTTCGACTTTCCAGTTCTTACCAAATCTTTTTGGGATGAGGTTGCTAGACTCATGACATTCTACACACTGACTAAAGCCCTTCTCATTTGCCTTACCACAAAGGACTCAATTCACCGTCTATGATAACTGCAATGAGTTTTTCTATAGTGGGATCAAGCTCTTGTAAGTAAATGAGGTTTAGATAGAAATATATATATATATATATATATATATATAGATATATATATATATATATATATATAAAAATGCGTATGGGTATGTATATGTATTCGATGCACAATGGTTTTATGATTGTACAATTGCATAATCTCAATATGTTAAAGCGAGCTTGTCTTTCACTATGTGATTATTCTCAAAATATAAACAAATAAAACAGTTTTGTTTATGAAGTTAATTTATCTAATTATCTCTTAAAAATCGATCATTATTCATGAAAACATTTATTCATCTTGTTTTGCGAATACTTCTATCGTTCTTTCGAATAATCTTTTTCCTCCTGAGACTGTCCGGAGATAAGTATACTGTAGAGCATTCTTGACAAAATATTTTCAGAGCAACAGACAATTCCTTTATGCCTGATGCATAAGTTTCCAGGTAATTTTTCAGGCAACACCCAAACACTACAACCTTTGAACGGCCGAGAAAAACAACAGATGCGGAAATCAATTTTTTTTTTAAACTTTTGCCAGCATTGGGTCAAGTTTATGGTACTGAGTGAAAGTCTGAAACCCCATAAAAACCCAATACAAGAAAATATAGGGATCGAGACTTAAAGATAGCATTCATGTAAAATCCTGTCTTGATCATTTTTCTTTTAAAAGCGTTGCTTGGAATTCTGAAGTATATCAAACGATGATTTGTTTGGTTTAAATTCATTAATATGAGTTAAAAATTCCAACGATTACGTATAGTAGGTAACTAATAGTTAATAATTTTTTTAATCGTCTAAAAAATGAATAGTGTGTGTTTAAACTTTTTTTTTATAACACTATATTATTATTTTATGTAAATATGTTTCACGGAATTGCGTAGCGGCTGTTTTTTTCATATAAAAAATTATCTTGGTATAAAAGAAGATGCGCTCCTTTTGCTATTATTTGTAACATCATTCATGCTGAAAATTCCAAAATGCTGCAATTAGACCTTTTGATTGATGGCATAGTTATCATATATATATATATATATATATATATATATATATATATATATATATATATATATGTGTGTGTGTGTGTGTGTGTGTGTGTGTGTGTGTGTGTGTGTGTATGTATGTTGTATGTATATATATATATATATAAGATATATATATATATATATATATATACATATATATATATATAGATATATATATATATAAATAATATATATATAAAAGAGAACGAGGAGCTGCAGTTCTAGGTACAGCCAGTTACAAAACCGGTGTCGCCCCGCCAGGCTTGGCTCGGATAGATCATGCCCTTCTTGCCCTGAAAGTGGCCGATGTTCAAATAACCGATACATACTTAGAGTAGTTCGAATGGGAAGAGGAGCAAAATTACGGTAATCAGCCAAAGGAATACATTAATGAATGAATTATATATGGACAGAGAGAGAGAGAGAGAGAGAGAGAGAAATGGGGGGTGTGAGATGTAGTAGAGTACGAGGATCGGTAACGAAAGAAATGCATAGTGTATGGAGCGAGAGTGAGAGAGCTTTTATTTCTGTTTAGTTAATCTGATGGGTATATTTGAGACCTTCTGTTTTAAGAGTATGTTAACTTATATTTCTTGGAAAATAACTATTATGAAATCTTATCACATCGTATTGTTTTCACTCGTTACCATATTGTCTATATAAAAAGCCTTAAATATTGTTGGAACTGACTATTCATGTTGATATTATCCAGACGGTAATATCCTCCATTTCATTATCCTATAAGCAGCTGTAATCTCTCTCTCTCTCTCTCTCTCTCTCTCTCTCTCTCTCTCTCTCTCTCTTCATCTGTCCTTCTGCCCTCCGTCTTATATCACTTGAATCCACTTTTTGAATTATGGTAAACGTTTGATATGTTATTTGGATGTGGCCAAGGATCACAAAACCGTAAATGGCTACTCAGCCAACAATGTGCTTGGCTGCATCTATTTTTGCCCTAAATTGACTGGACTATATTATATATACCGTATTACAATATATACGAATGTGGTCACAAAGATGTTACACACCAGGTTTTGTAGCCGTGGGTTGTATGATTTATCAATTTTGCAAGGGTAATATTTTATTAATCTATGCTAAGAACACATTACAGGATATGCTAATCTAGTTACCACAGGATTTGTATTTGTGACATAACTTAATTGAGTTACCAGTATTTGAGTGCGATGGACCACTTGGCCCCGCCTCTCGCAACCATCAAGGCTACTTAATAGAAAGTATTTTAATTTGCTACATTTCTTATATTTATTTATTTTATTGTTTCCGAAACTCTTGGTGATAATAAATTGTGTGAAATGAAATGTGAAATGCAGTGAATGTGTGCATCGGTGCCTTAATATATGATGGTGGGGTGTAAAGGATGTATACTATTAACATATTATCTAGTGTCTCAAATTATTGGGTGACAGTCTTTAGACCTGGGCAGATCGGTCATGTCTTAGCTAACCTGCTCCCCCCCCACCCCCCCCAAACCATCCCCCCCCACCCACCCAACACCTCCCGGCTCACGCTTGCTCACTCACTCCAGTCTCTGCGTCCCCGGAATCTCCGCCTTTATTTGTTGCTTCAACGGCTAATGTCAGACACACCTTGTCGGTGTTCCCCCTCCAAGCTATTCAAGAAACCCATTACTTTCGATGTCTCCTGTTCATTCTTTCTTTTACATATCCATGCTTATAATTTTGATAATGAAATAATAGTAAAATATTTGGAAATTATAATGGCGTATGAAATACTGTCATCCGAGTATTAATTTGACCCTCCAAAAACATCCACCAGAACGATCTCATAACGACTGTAAGACTTGAAACCCGAACATGAGGATGAAGCGGGGTAGAAGGAAATAACAAGGTGGGGGTTAAAGGTGATGGGGACAGGTGACATTGGGTGACCTTAATGTAAAGCTTGACGGGGGGTTCGCGTATCAACATTTATAAGGTAGTGATCGTAATACCTTCACTGATAATAGTTAATATCAATGATTCTAACTCACCATGACGACTGGCACATTGTGTTATATGGTTACTGAGATCATCTTTGTATATTTATTTATTAAAGGAAGGAGATTAACCATCCAGTGAGTCAGGCCTGACTCCCACAGGGCTAGCCGAAAAATTTCTGGAATATAATATATATTATCTGAATATTTAATATATATATATATACATATATATATATTATATATATATATTATTATATATATGATTATATATATAGATATATATGTGTGTGTGTGTGTGTGTGTGTGTGTATATATATATATATATATATATATATATATATATATATATATATAATATAAAAAATAGAACAAAAATATCTGAATTTTATTTATAATACCTATTTTTCATAAAAAAACGTTAAAATCCTAAAATACAAAGAAACTCAAAATATAAATCTCGTTAAAATTACTTCAGTTTTCTTGCCATTTTGATTTGATGATTCCCATGGAGAAATTATTTGTTTCAGTTAATTATTTTCCGACTCATCATTCCAAATTTCCTGCCATTTTTTTAACCATAAAACTTCTTAAGTATAGTTACATAATCCTTGTCAGGAAGTTTAATGCAGAGTTGTGGTAAATGTATGGCCGATTCAGCAGCGGCATCTGCTTTCTCATTACCGACAACTCAACATGGGCCGGAATCCAGCATATTTCAATATTTACCCCGCGAGAATATTGTTATTTAAGGAACTCTTCAATTTGTAACATCAGTTGATTTCTATGTATGTAACCTTTGCGGGCTTCTATGACACTTCTTGAATCGGAAAAAATAACAAATTTGAGATTCACCTATCTTCAATTGTTTTAACCGTGTCAATTGTCAATAAAATCGCTGATAGTTCAGAAGTAAATACTGATGCTTCACTAGGTAATGAGAGCCGACTTGTTTTGTCTGAAGATATGCAGCACAGCCAATCTCCATTGAAGACTTAGAGCCATCAGTATATATATAGCATAGCGAGGTCCATTCCTCTGAATATGTTCCAAGGTATGCTGTTTATGGAGACTCGGAGTATAGTTATATCTTTTTGATAAATAAAAAAGATGAAAGCATATTCTTGTTTTCTTTATGATCCAAGGATGAGGAAAAAAGATGGTTGAATAAAATTAATTCTAATGTTTGTTGATTGAAATAGCCTATTCGCTCGCATTGGGAATGGTGGTTCATGATTGTTTATAAATATATCGCTTTGATTAAAGAGTTTCTTTGTTGGAGAATCGGTGGATAGGAGCTTCATTGCACTTCGCATTGTTACAAAGTCTCGATGTAAGGACAAAGGTGGCTCCCCACTTTCACATAAGACTGAGATATTAGGGGAAGATCTAAATGCTCCACTGCAAAGACTAAGGCCTCGAGTATATATTGATCTAAAGAATTTAAGGTAGCTTTATATCCTGATCCATATATTGGGCTACCATAATCTATCCTAGATAAGACTAATGCTTCATAGATCATCAGTAGAGTTGATCTCTTTGCTCCCCATATTGTATGAGACAACTTCATCATTAGGTTGAGAGCATTATCAAATTTAGATTTACATGTGCGCTTTCCAATTGACGTGGTTATCGAATATTAGTCCCAAAAATTTTACCTTATCCTGGAATTGGATTTGAGCGTCGCCCAATGTGAGATTTATATCCTGGTTTTGCTTCCATCTGCTCTTCTTGTAGAACATTACTGCTTGAATTTTTTCAGCTGAAAGTCTGAAACCAACAGAAGCAGTCCAAACTTGTATTTTACGGGTAGCGTTATTCAGAATTCGTTATAAGTGACCAAGATTATATGACGAGTAGTATATTGCAAAGTCGTCCACATACAGACTACTTTTCACTCCCTGTGGCATTTGAGCAACTATGCCATTGCCTCCTAATGCAAAAATAGTTCCACTTAAGGCACTACCCTGGGGTACACCACAATCAAGGTTGAAAGATTCTGAATAAATATTGTCTATGCGAGTTTGGAATGTTCTTCCACTAATAAAATTTCTAATAAAAATAGGAAGGTGTCCTCGAAAACTGTTGTGATGTAAGGATTTTAGTATTGAATGCCTCCAAATAGTATCTTATGCCTTCTGGACGTCAAAAACTATGGCTACTGTGATTTGATTTCGTTCAAAACCTCTACGGATATAATTTTCCAAGTGTGATAGAGTCCAAGGTGGATCATTCTGTTTGAGAGCCAAATTTTGAAGCCGATGAAATGTTGTCACTACGTAAACGCCGGTTCAATCTATAATCTACCATTTTTTCCAGTAATTTCCATGCCTTTGGAAATAGATCTTGTGTCCAAATATGATTATAAAAATCTAATAGATAGGCCTTAGCCAAAGGGGCTAGAATTTTTATCATATCAAAATTTATATTATCTTTACCAGTGGCCGTTGAACTACAATTTGATAATGCAAATTCCATTTCCTCTGTAGTAAATCTTTTATTGTAGAAGATATCTTCCACTGTATCAAAATTCAATTGAATAGCTTCATCTTTTCTTTTAATGGATCGAAAGTGGGCATCTCAATTATTTATGCTGCTTATGCTTTCAATACTGCGTCCAATAACATTTGAGATTGCCTGTGTATCATGAATTAGCGAGCCATTATTCATTAATACATGTCTGGCAGGTCTGCTAAACGAGCCATTAATTCTCTAAATTTCTGCCACACCTTTTTGCGTTGAAGTAGTTTCTGATATACTGGATACATATTTTTGCCACGAATTTATCTTCCATTTTATTGGTCCGTTTCTGAATTTAGCAGATATCTTATTATGGTTTCATAATACTGATTTCTATGGCTATATCAACGAGTTTGTTTATGGTATTTCCCAGCATTAGGGGACCAGTACTCGAATTTTTTATTTTTTTTAAGGTTTCTAATTTTCTTCTAATTGCATGCGTTTCATTCATTAATTGGGTTAAAGTCTCTGACCACCAAGGAACCGAGTGTCGCATTGGTCGGGCATTCGTCAGAGGCATAGATTTGTCAGCTGCTTTTGTGATGAAGTTTTCGAAGAAATCATTTGATTCATCCTGATCTTGTGAATAATTGAAGGGAGGCATTTGACCCATATAAAATTTAAACTTATCCCAGTCAGCTTTATTTGTATTATAACGTTGAATACGAGTAGTTGGTGTATGTCCCATCATGGTTATCAAAATAGCTAAATGGTCACTGCCATATAGGTCATCTAGGACGTTTCATTCAAACCTATCAATAATACTGTTGGAACAGAGTTACATGTGTTGATGAATATGTTCCATGAGTTTTTGAATAGCAAGTGCTCATATCTCCTTCGTTTAATATACAGAGGTTATGATCATTTATTATTTGTTCAATCCTGGAATCATGTGTATCAACACTAACACAGTTCGTATCCCAAAGGGGATTACGGGCGTTGGGGTCTCCAGTTAATATGAAATCCTCTTGCATATCCGGCAAATCTTAGGGTAAATTTTACAGATCATAGTTGCAAGAGGGTTGATTATACATATTGTAAATATTAAAGGTGTTATCATTCATATGTAATTCAACTCCAGATAATTGAAACTTTGAAGTTTTAATTATCATAGCAAGTAATTTACTTTGTTATGAATATATATCGCATTTCCTAATGGATCAGTTAGGTTTATGTTTAACTGCGCTAGCATTACTTTTTTTATTAGGTTTCGATTCTTTAAATATTACTTCCTGATGGTTACTTTGATTATGATTTGCTTTATTATCATTTGGATTATGGTTAGGTTTTTCTATAAATTTTTCAAGATGAACAGTGCCTGTTGCACGCTTCTTTATAAGAAGATCAACACACATAAAACCAGTATTGTGTTTCTAGTTTACCATATTGGTTTTTTAATTTTTTTTTTGACAAAGTTATCGATTACATTATTAATTTTGTGTACATTCATGTTCTTAATATCATTAATTTCAGATAAGAAGCAATCATTGCACTCGCAAGAGATTTTGTGGGCAGTTTTATTCTCGGTTGTTTTGTGAGAAATCATTGATTTCCAAGTTATGCCTATAACTGGAGAAAGATTTATTTCTTCGAAGGGTGCATTGGTAATTGGATTTTCTGCTATTACTTGCGTATCAGAAGTATTCTTATGGGCCTCAACCTTTACCACATGTTTAATGGCTTCAATAATTGTTATATTGAGTTCAGATTCAGTGACTTGGAGTAGAGGCAATGTATCTGTTTCTTCAACACGTCGATTTGGTACTTCAACCTTAAAAGAAACCTCATTAGCCTTCCAGGAATATAATTTCACTACCAATGACACCAGTGAGAGCTGACTCCCGAATGTCCACTCCATACTCTACCCCGAAGGGATGGTAGTACCATCATGATTAGAGTGGCTCAAGTGTAAGTCAACCTGCTTGATAGGACTGAGAGCATTTCAGGAATACAATCATCCCCACTTTAATCTTGCGAGGGCCAAGTTTAGTACTGAGATAGTTCCGCATGCCAATAAAAAGGTACTGACATTCTTCTGGTCCAAACACTCGGGTATTTGCTTAGACAACCACAGCTCCCACAATTGGTTTCGAAAATAATTCCAATCCCAGCAATGGTATTCCTTCTCAGAAATCATGACAGTGAAAGGAGGAATTGAGGTTTGATAGCAAGGTGGGAGAGAGCTGGTAAAATTTGAAGGAGGTTGAAGTAATATTAAGAAAAAGAAAAAGTATGAGAGAAATTTGGTGTCGAACTGAGGAATAATCGTCCTCGTATATCTGGTTAATGACTGTTACTATCGTTTGCTTTAAGAATCCTTGTTTTCCTACGAGGTAACGTGACACATAGAGCCATACACGATCTGTATAACGCCCGTGGTCTTGACAGTCATGTGTTTGCAGCCTTTGTGTGGATGGGTTTTTTATTCCCAGTAGAACTTACAATTATCCTACACCCTTAAGGGTAACAGTTAGTTGCAGTCGTTGTGTTTATGTTGTACACTATAATCTATATATTATATGCTATATATTATATACTTATCTATGGGAATGTTTGTAGGGATGGTGGCGGCAAACAATGACAACACTGTTGAGCATATAACTCAAAGAGGGCGGATTATTGGTGAGTGGCAGCGTGTTGTCTGACACGAGATATTGTCGTCAGCATTGGAGTGTCAACACCCACAGTCCAAAGGTGGATATTAAGATGGCAGGAAGAGGGGACATTGGCAAATAGACCAAGGAGAGGACGACCACGTGAAACAACACGACAACACGACGAACAAATCGTTGCAGCATCCAGAGCAAACCCCAAGAAAGCAGCGGTAACCATCACGCAAGAATTGCATCTCCCGCGCACTCCACAGACAACCAGATGTCGACTGAGGGAACACGGGATCGGTTGTCATGTCCGGCGGTCAATGGAATGGCACCGTGACGTTCGTCTGAGATTTGCTCTGCAACATCTCGTTGACGAATCCGATTATTGGAAAAATGTCATCTTTAGTGACGAAAGTTACATTACGTCGGTGGAGGCCACAGGAAGGCATGTTTGGCGACGCATCGGCACAAGATATGATGCTAGCAACATTCAAGAGAGCCAGGAGCGGCAGGGTTGGATTAAATTACTGGGGCTGGATGTCGAGTCACGGCCCAATGGGAACTAGTAAGGGTGAACGGCAAGTTGAATACCAGGGAATATGCATTACTTCTACAAGATGTGATGCTGCCAGTAAGAGCCATGGCAATCCCTGACAACGAACCCATCATCTTTTTCCATGACAATAGCCCCATACACACCGCCCACATTGTGACCGAGTGATTCAGGTAATGGACTGGCCTGCCAAAGGCTGTGATATCAACCCCATAGAATATCTATGGGGAATTATGAAACAAGAAATAAAAATGGGACCAGAACGGACATGCGATGCTATTGACTGATCAGTGAGAGAGGTATGGGAATCCGTGCGACACAGACCAAACATTTGCGAACGCCTCGTAGCCTCCATGCCAACCCGCCTGAACCAGGTAATAGGCGCCCGCGGTGGTTGGACCCGCTATTAACGAGGTCATTAATTTTGTTATGTAGATATACGTATTCATACTCGTAAGGTCTATGAAGTTGCACATTAAGTATATTTTATTTTTATTTTTACATGCAGTAATATATTCATGTAACGAATTCAATTAAATTGTTACCCGTTACCCATGTTATTTAATTATTTTTTCATGCAACATAATTGCATCCAAATCCTGTACTAGATTAGTATACCCAGTAATGTGTTTTTATCATGGAATAATAAAATATTACCCTTGCAAAATTGATGCTTTGATGAATCATACAACCCATGGTAACAAAACCTGGTGTGTAACATATTTGTGACCAGATTCGTATATTATTGGTAATACAGGTAATTATAGGGCAAAAATAGATGCAGCCAAGCACAAGTTGGCTGAGTAGCCATTTATGGTTTTGTGATCCTTGGTCACATCCAAATAACATATCAAACGTTTACCATAATTCAAATAGTGGATCCAGGTGATATAAGACGGAGGGGAGAGAGAGGGAGAGAGCTGCTTATAGGATAATGAAATGGAGGATATTACCGTCTGAATAATATTAATATGAATAGTCAGTTCCAACAATATTTAAGGTTTTTTATATAGACAATATGGTAACGATTGTAAACAATACGATGTGATAAGATTTCACAATTTTCCAAAATACATACGATAAGATAATTAATTAAAGCAGATGGTCTCAAATATATTCATCAGATTAATAACTAAACAGGAATAAAAGTTCTTTCTGTCTCTCTCTCTCTCTCCATACACTGTATGCAATTCTTTCTTTACCGTTCCTGTACTCTATTATATATCGCCCGCCCCCCTCCACCTTCTCTCTCTCTCTCTCTCTCTCTCTCTCTCTCTCTCTCTCTCTGCATTATTGTTTGTTATTATGATTGCAGACATAGACAGTAATGTTAAGGACTCGGTAGTGAGTAGCTTCGCCGATGACACAAGAATAAGTAGAGAAATTACTTGTGATGAAGATAGGAACGCGCTACAAAGAGACCTTAACAAAGTATATGATTGGGCAGAGGTAAATAGGATGGTATTTAACTCTGATAAACTTGAATCAATAAACTATGGCGACAGAGAAGGAAAGCTATATGCATATAGGGGACCTAATAATGAGACAATCACAAATAAGGAAGCAGTTAAAGACCTTGGTGTGATGATGAATAGGAACATGTTATGCAACGATCAAATAGCAATTCTATTGGCAAAATGTAAAGCAAAAATAGGAATGTTGTTACGGCACTTCAAAACAAGAAAAGCTGAACACATGATTTGCTTTATAAAATATATGTTCGTAGTCCACTTGAATATTGCAATATGATATGGTACCCACACTATCAAAAGGATATTGCACAAATAGAGAATGTACAAAGTCCTTTCTACAGCTAGAATGGAAGAAGTTAAGGACCTTGACTACTGGGAAAGACTACAAATCCTTAAAATTATATAGTCTAGAAAGGAGTAAGAGAAACGCTACATGATAGTTCAGGCATGGAAACAGATAGAAGGAATAGCGAAAACATCATGGAGCTAAAAATATCAGAAAGAGCAAGCAGAGGTAGATTAATAGTGCCCAAAACAAAATATACCGGAAGAATAAGGAAAGCACACAGGACATTAATCCACTACGCACCAGCATCGATAATGCAACGTCAATTCAATGCGTTGCCAGCTCATCTGAGGAATATAACAGGAGTGAGCATAGATGTGTTTAAGAATAAGCTCGACACATCTAAACTGCATCCCAGACCATCCAAGATTGGAAGTTGCAAAATATACCGGAAGATGTACTAGCAACTCTCTGGTAGACATTAGAGGTGCCTCACACTGAGGGACCTGGGGCAACCCGAACAAGATGTAAGGTCTGTAAGGTAAGGTCTCTCTTTCTCTCTCTCTCCTTCTTTGTCCATATATATTCCATTCATTATTGCGTTTCTTTGCCTGATTACCGTAATTTCGCTCCTCCTCCCATTCGAACTACTCTAACTTTGCATCGTTGTTTGAACGTTGGCCTCTTTCAGGGCAAGAAGGGCATGATCACTCCGAGCCAGGCCTGGCGGGGCGACACCACTTTTGTAACCGGCTGTACATCTCATCAGGGGAACCATAGAGAAAGGCATCGTACTCAGGTGCATTTATTTTGCCGACGTTTCAGAAGTCACAGTCTCATTCGTAAGGCTATAATCGAAGATATACAAGTGAACTTTAAAACCACGCACTGCATAATTCATAAAAAATACGCAATATTTAAAAATTCAATGAACATCAGCATGTAGAACATTTAAAAATTTATGAATATCTTAAGACAGGCAAACATACTTAGCGCTAAAATTATGTACAGTAAAACTACATTAAAAAATTACAGAAAAAACCTTCCCACAAAAATTATTATATTTATGTAAAAAATTTAAATAAATAAATAACAATAAAACAGTAAGGCTATTCTGTAACTTATCCTCGCAAAGGAAGGGCAGTGACTGCGAGAATTTAAAAAAAACAAACAAGCACCCTAGGTGTGTATATACATATAAATATACATACATACATACACACACACACACACACACACACACACACACACACACATATATATATATATATATATATATATATATATATATTATATATATATATATATATATATAAAATATCCACGTTCATTTAAGCTTTGTTTACAGGAGCACTTTGAGTTAGCATCCGACAAATAGGCTATACATAAAAACGAAAAAATGTATTCCTTTCTTACTCTTACTTACCACATTACCATTGTAGGAGATAAGAATGCGAAACTATTATTTTAAACTTTTTGTTGTCAACCAGTCTGACTGAAACTGTTGAGCTAAAATGAATTTTAGCTTTTCTTTTCCCTTTGGACTACAACCTCATATGTCTATCTTCGTGAAAAAGGAAGACTAAAACCTCTATATATATATACCTCATATATATATATATATATATATATATATATATATATATATATATTGTGTGTGGTGTTGTGTTTATATATATAATATATATATATTTATATATATATATATATAATGTTATAAATATAACATCCGCATAAGCTTACCTGCACTTACCTGGCCTTGGGCTACACAAATCCTATGCCTAACTATAAGCAAGAAGGAAAATGATTACTGGGGAGCTCGAATTAGACCCAGGGGAAGATTAATACTTATATTTTCACTGCAATTAGATTAATTCAGGGTCCACGCATGTTAATACAACTTCACACAACCTCTCTGCGAAAGAGAGAATGACCGTGATTAATTCACATACTGGCATGCACTAGATGAGGAATAATTTATTCGACCTAATTCAGCTGAAGACTAGAGGATGAATTGGACACTTTGAGATAAAATATTAAGGTAGATCCAGGTGGGCAATATGGCGGCTGGCAAAGGTAAAAGAATGTCCAAAATTCAGTTTAATTAGGAAATTTACGTTAAATGAGCAATAACTAATATGGTGAAGGGAAGATGTAGAAGATTACATGTTCATAAGGGGGAGGATCGTGAGACAAGATCACTGCAGTTCGTTCATAAAACATAGATTACTTATTAGAAATGTGCAGTTTCCAGGCCTATGCATGGAAAGGGGCCTGAGCTGTATTCATACGTATATATTCATGAGCAAAAAAAAAATAAAAAAAAAAAAAAAAAACAGCAATTTTGACGAATGACAGGAGTAGACTTTTAAGGAAACATTGTTTGTGTGTTGTGTGTGTGTGTGTGTGTGTGTTTGTGTGTGTGGCGCGCGCCCGCTAATTAAAATAAGCACTTTCCTCTTCAGCCTGAGGTAATTCATCAATGTAGATAACCTAGAATCTTCAAAAAAAAAAAAAAAAAAAAAAAAAAACAAAAAAAAAAAAAAAAATAGGCCATGAGAGAAATCATTCCCTTCTCTGGCATCTGCATCCAGACCGAATACCCAGTTGACCCAATCATGAATGACAGATTCTAAGCCTGTGGCCAAATTCTAAGGAAAATTTGAAAAACAGAAACCATGAAATTTTATTTAGATATTTCCCTTATTTAGGTCTTCGTTCCGGTCGTCAACATAATGTCGTAACTCAGCTGGATTTCAACGCGCTTAAAAAATGCTATTATGACCTAGCATTCACCGAATGTCACGACAACAACTCTGTGTAGCGTTGCAAAATCGTCGTTAAAGCAGGTGGAAAGGTAATAAGAAAGCACACTCATAAAAAAGAGGAATATCAGACTCGTTATGACTTCCGATAACAGATCTTGTTAAGTTTTGCTATCACGCCTACGAAATTGCTGGCTATACTGCCAAACATTGAGCTGGGAGTCAGGTCACTTCGGGGAAAACATCTACTTGGCTCAAATCCTCTATTTGAACAGCCCGTAACTCAGGAAACACAAATGTGAAGAAGGACCATTCTCGCGGATATCGGAGAACTTTGTCGATACTTGATGAATATGAATATATAAGAAAATGAACAGTTTGCAATAGTATAAATGAGGGAATATGTTTCCTGTTTCCCTCGCTCTTATTCACACTTCGTTTCCAATAATATTGGTAATGTACGAGGTTTTTTTGCAGCAAAATGTGACTAATACATGCTGCTATTAGTCACTGGATTCATCATGATTCTCACGAATTCTGGCCCGTGACATCAAATACAGTACAAGCAATCTATCAACCACAAGAGCCCCTCTGGCTACTGAACCACTTGCACGGAAGAAGGGCGGATCATATCAGCGAAATTTAGGTTGCCAACTCTCGCTTCGGGAATCGCTTCCATAAACATCCTCATAACGAAGATCCGATTGGCAATTTGGTTTTACAGTATTTGAATTGAAACGCCAATTTGCTAAACGATACGAGGATAAACGAAAAAAATTGATAGTAATTAAACAAGATATCTGCATGTATACTCTCTTCATATTCGTTGTCATTATCATGAACAAACGTCCATACACGCATGTAGGCGAGCACATAAAAACACGCACACACATATATATACGTTCAGAGGGCAAAACTGTTCAGAATATTCACCACAAAGGTTCGCCTTTCAGCAGTTACAGGCCATTGCGTTCCTTTGAAAAGCCTCTTCTCTTCATTTATTGTTTTTCCTACAGCCAGTGCAGTTGGGGAACAAATGATTCCCAGACGAAAATACCACATCAATAACAAATGGTTTTTCTGCCAAACTTGGCAAGGAGGGAGTGATCCCCTAAGCAATAACAACTGACAAAAATTCTCTCAGTCTTTTTATATCTCAATTATAACTAACGTAATCTGCTCTAAATCTTCGGCTCCCTTAGTCAAGGTTTATATATATTATATATATATATATATATATATATATATATATATATATATATATATATATATATTAAAATTACCGTCCTCGATATTACTTTTACTGCCTTTTCCAAAGATGTTATTTAGAAAAATTTACAATGAATTTACAATGTCTTCATAGACGCGAGGGTATCACTATCTAGCCTTTGAAACGAGACATAACAGAAGGACCGACGTAGAATAAATTGATCCCAGATACATTAGTCTTGTGAACACATTTGCTATTAACAGGCTGCTCTATGTGCAAAGAAATGCACTACATATAACAAGAGTAACAGCCGCAACTAAAACGAGAAAATTAGAACGACCAGAAAGTGTTGGGGGCAAGGAAAAAAGGCTAGATAATTATTATACTAAAGAAATTGCATAGTCTTCCTATGGAAGAGAGGAAGAGTAAAGCTACTTGGACTCCTAGTATTCACTGATTTGGACGTTCAGAATATAAGAAATCGAATATAAGAAATCAAGTTTAGATTAACTCTACCATTCTGTCGACTCGTTATATGAAATGTCATGCCTTTCTGGACCCTGTATTAATTCTCTCAAAAGTAGAAAAGTGAAAATTTTTTCCAAAATGAAAACAGATGACATTAGGCTATTTAGAAAATAAGAAAGGTCCTTCTTCTTTTTCGTTGTTAAAATTTTGCAAGCATCCTGAAGTCAATTACAGATGTGGGTGATCTGCATTTTTCAATCCGTAAATTGTACAGATATTAATGATGAAAATAAGAAAGAAGGATTAAACGAGGTAATCCACCGCCTGCGTGGATGAAGCCATTCTCAAGACGATCTTCAGACATTCTGTGTGTGTGTGTGTGTGTGTGTGTGTGTTATGCATTACTTTTTCTAGGCCTGTATAAGCAAGCGAAATACTTCAAACATTAACAAAACAAAACTGTTTTGGGCTAAGAAAGAGAATACCTGCGAAAGACTTCTGATTTGCCTTTTGAATTCTAGAATTCATTGTCAGCAGTCAAGTATTCCATTACAGCCGTGTGTTAGGATCCAACAAATTCACAGCACACCTACTGACAGGCAACGCTTCAATGATCAACGTAATTCTTCCAATTATGCAGGAAAAGATTATTTCGCACCACCGACTGTCGTTATGTGACTGGAATAAAACGGTTTACTGGTAACGGCTTACTGGAATAAACGCATTTCCTCATGTCAAGAAGCGATCTGGGACACAATGTGAAAGACTGTCATATTATTCATTAGTATCACGTCCGGCAATTATCCACGGCAGTTTGTTCATTTTTGTTCACCTGACAAGAAGGGAAAATGGCTCATATCAAGAAGAGAATGTTCATCCATTATAGATTTAGCCAAAGTATCAACCGCCTGTTGTTCGTCCTTTAATCTATTTATTCTCAAGAAACGACCGCAGGGCACACCTACTTCCATACCTTCACCTACAAAAGATATGGACCTGGTTTTTTTATCAAGATGTCGCACTTTCGAAGGAAAGTACAAGATATTGAAAAAAGCCAAATGTGACTTAAAATTCCTTCAATACTGTAGCTTAAACCATATTGTACCCAATTTTGTATAATTTAAATTATACAAATTATCAGTATACCTTACACATTTTAATGAAGAAGATACTAATAAATTGATAATGATGGAAATTAGTTACAAAAGTAACATTGGACAAAAATTAACTGCTACAGTTAATACTATGTCTAAAGCTATGATAGATGAATTTTCTTTTATTGATTCTTTTATATTTAGATATTTTTTAGTCAAAATATGGAAGGCTTTGCTCTTAATACTCAGGACACTTTTGAGAAGAAATTATTTAAGCTTGGAGCCAATATTCTCGAATTCAACAACATTAATAAAACTATTTTCAATTTATCTCTTCATGGGTTATCAAAAAGGAAAATTCTTACTGTCCTTTGTTTGAATTTCGGTTTGTGCTGCTACAGACCTTCCTTTGAACAATTCTATGGCATTCAGAAAGGGTTTTTTTTTGAGTGAAAAATACTGGTTTGATCTCGGATACATCTGGTTTACCTTCTAGAATACAAGCACTGGCACAAGACACTTTTAACGAACTATATTCACTCACTGGACTCGATTTTTCACCAGAAAAGACCTCAAATACTCTGGTCATGACTCGACCAGACAAGGACTTTCATGTGAAACGAAATCTTTGTGTGAAAATTCGTCTTTCAATAAGAAAATCTAACCTTTGTTAGATACTGAGTATTTTGAGAATCGCTCGAATGCTGCATATTTGAATGACGCAAAATCGAAACAGGTTATTGCAGTCTTGATGCTGATGGAAATGACGGTTTAGGATTAAAAGAGAAAAATTAAAAGGCTGAAGGTCTGGAGGGGGCGAGAGACTGACACGATTACGAGTGAGTTTCTTCTGTTTAGTGTTGACGCTATAAGTTTGGAAGAACGAAATTCCCAAAGGACTGGGTGGAAGGAAAAACTCCTTACTGTTTTTCTGCGGAGATGTCTTGCAAAGATAGTCTAAAGCTTAAATGGTGTTGTTTGGAAAATGAAGACCCCACTGAGCAATTTTCTCTAAAGTATCTGTATCCCCTAAAGTTTCTGAAGGCCAGACGAAAGAAGAATATTCCAACATTGATAACATGAAAAAAAAATTGAGGCATCATGTTTTAATATAGGAATCTCTGTAAAGAAGTGAGTGACGAACACAGAACGATGTAAGATAATCAGTATAAGTCTTTTTTTACCAGCAGCTTCATTCACATTGGCAGCCCAGTACTTAAAACATTAAATGAAATGCTGCAAATTTATAATAGTGAACTCAGTACAAGTAATTACTCATATCTCTTTGAAAAAGCTTAAACTCAAAACCTCCATTCGAGTTGTTTATTAGATCTAAGATGGTATTGTAAATACCAAACTGTTTCATTTGGGTATTTGGCTATCAGGAACCACGCTACTGGGTTAAAGTGGTTTCCACAGTGTCTGATAAACATTTAAGCAACTTTGTAGAGCTCTGTAAATAGGAGACTGGACACTTAACAACTGCAGTCAGCACCCATATAACCTTTTGTCTTAAGTACTTTCTTATATTATTCTGTCATCTTTGTAAGTACTGCTTGGAAGATAAAAATTTAAAATGTTCCGAGTTTAGGAAAAAGAACACCCGACGTCTTTCAAGAAATAATAGAACGAAAAATGACCATCTAGGTCTTCACCTCCACAACCCAACACTATCGAAAACCTTCTTGATGCTCATTGATTTATCGAGAACCTACTTTTAAGCAAATTTACTAGAAAAAGAGGCCTAAGGTGACATATCGGCAAAGGAACATCAAACATAGAGTGTAAAACTTCAAATGTCTACAAGGCAGATCGGAATTTGTAGTTGGTTAACATCATCGCACCCTTGGCCAGTTAGTGAGGAAGATCCAATCTTTCAATAGTGTTTGGATGATTTAGGTTGAATACATCAATAAGATAATAATGAAGACAAGAAAAATAATCCCCAATTAAGTCCACAAAAGCAAAATAATTACTATGAACAAGTTTTGCACAAGGCTTGCAAACTAACAAATAAATACTGCATGAAATTATTTAATTAAGCCAATACATCAAGTGCAGTTATTCTCAGAAATTATTATTTTACAATAAAATACGCTACAGGAAATACACAAATATCGTGACAAAACACTGTAGAACATGTTCCACAAAACTGTATGACAAGAAACGCAGATAAATCACGTTTCAAGTCGCAGTTGATCATAGTTGAGACATAAAGGCAGGTACAACCACAATTATCCCAAAGAACTTGATGAACGCATGCATGCATATATACAAATACATAACACGTACTCATACACAAACACACACATACACACAAACAATATATGAACATTACGAATTAAAGAACGAAAAAAAAGGATGAGCATAGATTCCTTACACTAACACAAAACGGACAAGGTTTACTTAATATTCTTCGATCTATTTGTGACACATTCAAGGCGTCCAGGAGAGAGGGACCCAATTCACTTGTAGGCACATAGGGATTGAAGCATACGTGGTGTAAAGAATTCAGGTTCTTTCATAAATCAAACCCATTGTATCTTTTGCTTTTCCACCAGATCAGTTTTCCCATTGGGGGAAAAATAAATATTGGCAGGCTGGTCGACAGTGTCGAGCAAGCTTCCCCTCCCACCACCCCCTATATCCATATGCCATAGGCCTTTCTTTACCTCTACTACGGAGACCCTACCCCACAAGGATTGCATGACGTAAGTCAATCGGTAGTCACATATCCACTGCTTTTGATTAAATCGTTTTAATATGTTGAGTTTCTGAGAATGCATTTTTAAAAAGTTATTTTAGAAGGGACTGTTTTGATATTATATTATATATATATATATATATATATATATATAGATATATATATATATATATACATAGATATATATATATATATATATATAATATATATATATATATATATATATATTATATATATATATATAGTACATACTATATTATATATATATATATATATATATATATATATATATATATATTGTTCAAGATTTTAAGCCAGAACCAAAGGAAAGTTGAGATTTTCTTATAACAAGACTCATTCATCCTTGTCTATATAAGATGCCCCTTTGAAATGAAAGCCTCCATTCTCTAGGAAAAACTATCTTTGCTCACATTGCTGTCCTGAATTTAACCCCCCCCCCCCCCCCCCCCCCCCCCCCCCCCCCCCCCCCCCCCCCCCCCCCCCCCCCCCCCCCCCCCCCCCCCCAACCCCCCCCCCCCCCCCCCCCCCCACCCCCCCCCCCCCCCCCCACCCCCCCCGGGAAAATCCGGATTAGGACGGAGCTTACCAGGAAAAATCTTAAAATTAGAAAAAATATCCTATATTTTATTAGAAACAATTGTTCTGTACTGTTCAATATGCACATCATTTATTTTTGACATTTTCATTCTAATAAATAAATCATAAATATCCTATCTTAAAATGCCAGTATCTTTAACTCAGTATGAAAAACCTTTTTCAGACCACCGTATGGGGGGGAAGGGGGGAGCGGCAGAACCGTCAGTGGACTTCATGCGGTGCATTGTAGACAATACATAAGGTTCTTTGCAGCGTGCCTTCGGCCCCTACCTGCAACCACTTTCGTTCCTCATCTTACTTTCCACCCTCTCCTAACACTTGATTCATAGTGCAACTGCTTTGAGGTTTTCCTCCTTTTACTCCTTTCAACCCTTTTCCTGTCAATTTCCATCTCCGCGCTGAATGAGCTCATAGGTCACACAGCTTGGCCTTTGGCCTAAATTCTATATTCAACTGAACTCAACCCTTTTTCAACCTTTTTAGGTTTTTCCATAGGGGTTTCCAAACACCACCCCCACAAGCAAGAACAACAGCAGCAACAACAACAACAATAACAACGGAGCAGTTTTCATTATCAGATATTGTACCGCCAGGTTCGATATTCACATCAGAGCATCAATGATGACCTCACAAGAGCCTTGATGTCCCCCTCTGGGACCTTCCCTCTAAGGTCACGCTTGGATTAACGAACCAAGCGCTTTAAGATTTTTATTTGGATCTTAGTCTGATGCTGTCATTTGTCTTTGAAGTTCTGTGCTTCTTGAAATACATGGATACCTTTCCTGTATGATCCTTAAACGTAAAAATTCGATTGGGTACTTAATGCTTACTGAATCATTTTGAAAGGTTACCTTAGTCTCGTATAAACATACTAGAAAAAAAGTTTTCTCAGTTGATATATGATGAGTGTGTATGGTCCAGAAATGGAAAAGAAATGAGCTAAAGAAATAGTGTTTTTGACAGTTTAAATATATATTCATGATGTATTTCGGGAATAAGAGATTGGTTGCACTATGGCACTAGGAGATTTAAATTCAAGAATAACGGAACAAGACTTGGCGTTGATGGTAAACATGGAATTCCTGTCACAAGTAAGAACCCAGTCTTATGGATATGTGCTTTTGCAGGGAATTAAATACAGAGGAAAGGTAGCAAGTGGAACTCGTGGTTAAAGAAGCACATGGAAAGATGCTGTATTAAGAAATGCATTCTTGCATCAATGGAGTCGATATTTAGAAGATGTGTTGAAGAACATGGACAAACCTTTAACAGCTAAAACACCATATCAAGTAGTTACACCTAATGACGGGTGTCCGAAGAGAGAATTATGACTACTGCCAGTCCCATAATCATTCGTTACTGCTGAATCGTGCAGGAACTCTTATCGGGGGAAGGTTTATTACGCCAGTGCTTTCCTACACCTAAACAGAAGGCGCATCATAAGCGTGACAAACCCACTGAACACACTGAACTATTCATCTTTATCTCGCGGGCATGCTGGCACTTCATGTACTAGATGCTCCTTATGTCTGTCTTTTCAACTTTCCATTTATCAACTTATCGTTCAGGATGAAGTCAATAGTCAAATCCCCTTCTATACCCTGACTGTAATTAACAACAGTCAACTGACAACCCAGTACATCATTCAATAAAATGGTCAACGGAGGGACAAAGGTTTCTTCAAGAAATGCGCCTATTTTGTCCCCGTCTGTGATCTATCTCGGGTTAAAACGTTAAATCTCTCTCTCTCTCTCTCTCTCTCTCTCTCTCTCTCTCGCCTCTCTCCTCTCTCTCCTCTCTCTCTCTCTCTCTCTCTCTCTCTCTCAAACGGAGTGTGATAAATGAAATCGCTGATCACCCGAACTGAACTAACGAAATAAATTATTTCCAAGCAAAAATGAAATCTCGATTTTCGTTTACGATTTCCATCTTTCATTACCAGTTTTCTCTCGCATGAAATAAGACTCAGGAAATGAGGGAACTTCAATGGAGCCCTCAGGTATCGAGAAATGGGTTTAATATATTTCTTTAGTGAAAAGACATCTTAGATAGTAAAAAATTAATTCTTAAGACAATAAACCATTAAAACAAACTTAAGAATCTTTTTCTGCTACTTGAGAAAAATGTCAGCCTCGGAAGGTGTTTAGGAATCGTTGATAAATACCAGTGATCTCATCAGAATGACTGCCTTTGACAGAGGCATTTCAAAAATTGATTTCAAAAAACGTTTCTCGTGTTTTCTCATCGTTGTGAACAAATTTGATCAAATGTAGTATTCATGAGGAGTTGGTTGCTCTAAGCGCCATTGAATTACAAAGTTTCATATCTTGTATCTCACTGACTCCATCATGATTCAGGAGAATCTCACTCGGATACTAAGCCACTTCTTAAAGGAGCGAAATATATTCTGGACACACAACGGCAGAATTTCGGTTGGGATTCGTTTGACGAGCGATCGTTCTGGCAACCCCGCCCCCTTCTTTAATTCCACTTATTGCTTCTATAACCATTCCCATAGCGAGGCTTCGATTGGGAATTTAGTTTTACTCTGCTAGCATATGAACGCGTTTCTTGTCGATGCTGGTGTGTTCAGACATTTTGAGGCGAAATTGCTATTCAGTATATCAAATGCTAAAAAGATTATTATATTAAATTGTTTTTTAGCATTTGCACATATATATTCACATATACATACCCATTAAACATGCATACAAATATATATATGCGTGTGTGTTAGTGTGTTTGTGTATGTGAAGAGAGAACATATCCTGATCTTTCAAAACGTCTTCTTCTTTGTTGCAGAAACAAGGAATAAGAATATATATATATCTATATATATATATATATATATATATATATATATATATATATATATATATATATATATATATATATATATTCTTATTCCTTGTTTCTGCAACAAAGAAGAAGACGTTTTGAAAGATCAGGATATGTTCTCTCTTCACATACACAAACACACTAACACACACACGCATATATATATTTGTATGCATGTTTAATGGGTATGTATATGTGAATATATATGTGCAAATGCTAAAAAACCATTTAATATAATAATCTTTTTAGCATTTGATATACTGAATAGCAGTTAATTTCGCCTCAAAATGTCTTGATTATATATAATATCTATATATAATATGATATATTCAGAACACTTTATATTATATAATATATATATATCGATATTATATATATATATATAAAGTTTAATATACAATATATATATCTGGAATGATATATATATATTAATTATATATAGATATTATATTATAATATAAATATATATATATATTATATATATATTATTTATTATATCATTCTTTCATCATAAATAAAGGCAAACTGCTACATATTCAAATACTTTCATCAGCACCTTCAAAACAGTAAATAGGAAAGTATTTCCGATAAGTGGTGTTTTTTTTTATATTTACTTCTCTTCTCCAGCTCTCAGATAAAATATATTTCTATGGTGTGACCTGCCTTGTAAACAGAACATTTTTAAATATACTTGAAAAGGCGTCGGTGTTATTACTGGCACTGGTGATGTAAGGGAAACTTTTCTGAATCCAAAAGTGCTTTTCCTTGATTCAGTGTTGACGCGGCAGTTACTGTTTTTTTTTTTTTTTTTTATTTTTCTTTAAATAGATATGCTCATGGATACTTGACATCTTCCCTTCCTGTGCTTTTTCAGAGTATACCTCGTAATTTTACCTTTCGAGTTTGTTTAACAGTACTCAGTATTCTAGGGAAGCTATATGGTAGGATTTTACTCGAGAATGTGTGATAGATCATAGATCGACTGAATGAGGAAGAATAGTGAGAGTTTACATAAAGCGAAGGGTGTGAGGATCATGTTTTGCTTAAGGGAAAGTTATGTGAAAATTCTCGAAGTAGAGGGCAAGAGCTGTACGTTGCGTCATACTACTACCAGAAAAAGCTAATGATTCTTGAGGATGTATGGAGCAGAAAGTAAGATAGTTAAGATGTGTAACACTTCTAAAATTGATAGCGAAGCATGTGTTAAACTACTTAAATGGAATATAACTGGATTGGTGTAAAGCAGGGCTGAGACAATCATGCGTTATTGTTCCGTGGCTGTTCAATATTTTTGCGAGAAGAAGGTGCAAATTTGTGGGATAAGAAAATGGGTTGTATTTTAAATCGGGTTTGTGTCCCGGGATCCCGGGATAAAATTAAGTACAAAAAGAGGGACAAATTTGACTGTGAGATAGTTGTGGACTTGTTGCTCTGTTTATATTTATATCTACTGTGCATACAATTTGTCATTATCTGTATGATAATGATGATAGATATCTAGATTATGTCACCGTTTTGATATTTATATAAAATACTTTATATTTTCAGTGAATTGTATTTTCCCATCAACAGCATCCTGCTATTTAGAAAATTGCAAGTTGCGACTCTTGCAAAATAAGGTACTGTGAAATAAATCCTTGGAGGGAAGATAAAGCGTCTGTTCCAGTGTTAACAGTTTATCGCGGTAACTAAATCTATAGAGGACACGGATATCAAACCGCGACAAAATAATGAAGTGCATGTTTGTAGATATTTCAAGAGGAACATATTCCTTCTTTATCATGTGGGAAACGTAGTTTTACTGTTTACCTAATGCTTTATTTTCTATATTTGGGACGGCTATCATGAGAAGCAGTCCAGTCCCATAATATACCCTATATATATATATATATATATCTATATATATATATATATATATATATATATATATATAGATATATATATATATATATATGTATATGAATAACTTGATCACGAAGTATAGAAAAATTGATGCTATGTATAAATATCGGTTTTTTGCCACGAAGGAAAATTTGAAAAAAGTGAGATAGTACTTGGCTATCTCGTTTTTTAATTTTTTCCTTCGTGGCAAAAAACCTTTATATATATATATATATATATATATATATATATATATATATATATATATATATATATATAATCATAACTTCAGGAAAGCCGAAGACACACGAGTTAAAAGGGTTTATTCGTTAAGAAACGTTTCGCACAAGGTACTTTGTGCATCATCAGTCTGTTAAAATAAAAGTACATTTTAAATTAGTAAAAGCAAAATACAAATCAAAATTACAATCTAAAATTTAAAAATTATAATTCAAAAATTAGCATAATTCAAAGTTAAAAGTGAAATAAGAACATTAAAACACGACTACTAAAACACCAACCATTCGCATAGAAAGGAGGAGAGAGAAAGACTAGAAATGAGATTGAGGTCAGAAAGAAACTATGCCAGGTATAGCGGAGACGATGAACTACCGCTATTCAATGAGGGAACAAGTCTTTTGATAATTAATGACTCGAGTGTTGTTAAATACTCAGTCCTTATTGTAACCTAAAATGGAGAAGTGCTGTTTCTTGATTTCAATCTTACATTTGATGGCATGATTTTTGATATTTTATATATATATATATATATATATATATATATATATATATATATATATATATATATATATATATATATATATATATGTATATATGCATACATATTAAATACCTACTTAAATATAAATTCATATCGATTGATCTTTATGCTTAGATTGTCCACGTAGAATCGTAGATTATAGGCAAATGTCAAACGACGTGTAATACAACAGAATCCAGTCAAAGATCAAAGTTGAAAGCCATTTTTACCGTCAAAATTCCAGAGTGGTTTTCCAATCCAGAATTTCCATGGTATATTTACAGAACAAAACATTTACTCATTCAGCAAAAAGAGATGTATTACGGGACTCCTAACAGAGTGTATGCTTTGAACAGGTTTGCAACAGATTTTGAACAAGAGGTTTTTGTGATGAGTGACTGCAGCCGTGTGGGGTTCCGTCCACTGAGTCAGCCACAGTGCCACTTCAAACTCAGCCACGTCACTGTGCCCGTTGCCTAGTCTGTATTAATTAACTGACCTTTTCAAAGCATTTGCTTGGAATTACCATGACTAAAATGACAAGGAAGCAAGTGCAACGTGTAAAAAGTGTGATGCTAAAATTATGTGCAATTGAAAAATCAGCTAAATATACTGCTAAACGTTTAACTGAAGATGGCGGTGATTCTGGTGAATCAAGTGAGTCGAGTGATAATAAAGCGAAACCATCTCAGACAAAGATAACCAATTTCTTGAAACAAGATACAAGAGAACAAATTGTAAGTAAACTTGTAGCTGTGAATGAATTTTCTACGAATGTCATTACGAAGAGTAGTGTCATTAGAGAGGCGTTACGTGACAAAGGTTATTCTCTTCTAAGAAATCCTAACCTTGTAATGGAGATTATCTTCTAACAGTATGATCTTACAAAAGCAAACCTGAAACAAGAAATTTGTGGCACATTGAAAATGGGATCGAGGTTTAGCCTCTCCATTGATGAGTACTCCTCACTGAGGGACAAGTGTTACTTGAATACTGATGTTTATGCTAATGAAAGAAAGTTCTGGAATTTAGGTATGGTTGCTGTTGATTGATGGTTGACTGCAGAATGACTGTCAAAGCGGGAGAGAATAAATTAGCAGAATTTGACCTTTCGTTGAAAAAACATGTTGTTGCTTACGTAACAGATGGTGCAAGTGTAATGGTGAAGTTCGGAAAATTGATAAATTGTGAACGTCATCTTTGTTATGCACAAGGTATACATATTGTTGTGTGATGTTCTTTATAAGAAGACCTCAGGCAGTGTAAGTGACGTGAACATGAATGAAGATTCGGAATGAGAAGAAGAGATTGAGAGTTGCTATCATGATTTTGACACAGCAGTTAATTTTGAAACTGAGGAGAATTATTTTCTAGGAACAATGGAAGCTAATGAAAGAATTTGTGATGATCATAAGAATAACATCGAAACCGTTAATGTTTCTGAGGCTATGCTAATGTAAGAAAAATTTTGAAACTATTTAGGAAGTCACCATTAAAGATTGAAACTGCAAAACTATGTGAAAAAAGAGCATAACCGTGAAAAGATGCTAATTTTAGACTAAAACTAGATGGAATGATCTCTTGGCCATGCTTGACAGATTTCTAGAAATTAAATCAGCAGTTGCGAAAACTCTAATACACAAAATAAAACTTGACATCAGTGAAAGAGAAAACGCAGCATTTAATTTAGAAATAAATCAAAAGGATATTAGTACATTAGCTACGATCCTTTTCCCTACCAGTGATGTAGAATTTTCATTTACTTCTTATAATCATACGTAAGACCCCTCATAACGTTATTAAAAAAATATCGAATATTCTGCAATATGTCATGTCATTCGCACACCGATCTCCCTCCAGTTACCTAAAACTCTCTCTCTCTCTTACCTTCCTTTCAGTCCTACTGAAAGAAATGGCGCGAGGGAAATCTTTTGACCCAATTTCGGTCAGAAAGTCAAGTGGCTTATGGGTTTCAAATGGAGACTGAAAACTAAAATACCAATAAAAGATGATTTCTATTAATTTTAAATGGAATAAAAGATGAGGATATCGAAAATAATTCAACAAAGAAACGAAATGAAAAGATTAGTAATTGGGTACGGGAGAGCACCAAACATCCAGACTGAAATCTGTGGTGATTAATAAAAGATTCATCACTGATCCCGAAGATGATGAGTCAGGAAATAGAACGGCAAGAAGAGACATGAAAAGCAAATATGAATACTATTTCCAGACGAAAATATATATCAAATATTCAGATCCCTGGTGTTACGGATACAAATGTTGGCTGCATCACTTGGAAACCTGCCCATCAAGAACTGAAACATGGGCGACATTTGCTTTCATCGCAGTAATTACATCGTGGTAATTTCATCGCATGGTAATTACATCTCATACATTTTCACCGCAATGTAATTACATCGTAATATTTACGCAAACTAAGTAAACCACACATGGCAAAAAAATAAATGAACAACAAAATATAATGTACTTGTTTTTCTGTAAAACGTTCCTCGTATTACTGTTATAGTTGTTGATTGGGACAAAGTATTTAACTATTTGCAAGTAGCCTGTTTGTTGATTTTTCCTACATAAGTAATTACATCGTCTTGATTTTTCATAGGTTAATGATTTTTACTGGTTTTTATGCTTTTCATGATTGTCTTTTTTAAGCATGAATTTCTTTTTATTTTAAAAAGTAAAATTATATATTTAGTGTTGGAAAATCTAATCAGCAATTCTAATTAGATAATCAACTGCAAAACGTTTTAAACATATCTAAATATTTTTTACAGCACATTTAGTTCCAGAAAGTTTATAAGTTTTCTACTATTCACCAAACAACTTCTAGAATCCTTATATTTCCTTTTCTTACGGGGAATTTCTGCACCTGCCGTATATTGTTCCATTATTACTTCATTTCTCGCTTGCTCTTTTTTCAAGATTTCTAAAAATTTCCAGATGGTAGGATGAGATGCCCCAATTATTTCGCTGAACGAGCGATGCCATCCTTCACATGCAATGTTCGTCTTAGAAGCACATAATTGGCGGCATCGAAACAATTCCATAGCACATGATCAAAGCGAGGGGGTCGACGTACTAAGCGATGATTTGGCCTTCCAATCCATGTATCCTCAACGTAATCTAAGACAGGCTAGGTTTCCACAGGAAAACCATTATTGTCAATTACATATTCAGAAGTGCTAACCACATCGGAGACAGGAATAAATGACTGCAATGGCTGCAATCATACGCATTCTAAATGGGAATTCGGCATCACTTTCGTACAACTGTTGCAGACCATTTGGTTGAATGGATCGAAATAAACATTGTGAAAAGTGAAGAAAAGCAAGTTTTTTTATCTGAATTAGGAAAAACTGCTCTAAAAGCATTCATCGCTGCACGTTCAAAATCAGTCATAATCGTGCTTGTTAATAAGGTTGGCTCTAAAAGTTTTAAATCTGACAAATGCTTATTGTCACTATCTTCACATTTTTTACTCATTAAAACGAAAACAAGAGTCAAAACGTCGCCATTCACGATACCATGTATTGTGTATAGGTGTTTAAATGAAGGTGGTAATGTTTTGAAAGTTCCATATGCATACCAGTGCTTGCACTAGATAATACCTGAAGATTTCACCGAGTCGAAAATAAAATAATCCGGTCTGATCCATCATCACTGTCGAACAGAAGAAATGGCTGATTTGAATGTGTTATCCTATATTGCGGAGGAATACGTAACTGGAGTAAACATCCTGGATTTGCAGGAATTGGTGCTTCGCTATTTCTAGCATTTCGTATATTCCTTTTTACGTACTGAGGTGGTGGTAGCTAACCCACAACTGTTTGGGATACGCCAACGTTCGCCTGGGTTGCATCTGTTGATTCTTGAGTTGTGATTGCTTTCTCTTTAGTTTAGTTAATCACTTTGGCCGCTTCAACGAGCGCAATATTTCCTGCATGATTGTGTTCTCCCAATCGTTTTGTGATGGAATATTCATTTGTATGAACACTTGCATGGTACTTTGTTTTATAAAACTGGTCACATTTCCAAATAGTTTCTTCACCACTTGTTCGTTCTTTCACAAATAAATGACTATTATCAATGAGCTTTTCCTTACTCCTTATGCTTGCGACGTACTGCAGAGGCATCTTGATGGATTTAGTTTGAGTTATTTACAAAAACCGGAAATGTTTACCACTCAGAAAACAAGTTAATTAGAAAAACGGAAACTTTTCATGAAAATTTTTTTGTATAGGAGTAGACAACAAGCAAGCCATTTGCTAATAGTTAGATAGTTAGATACGTTGATCTCAGCAACAACTATAACAGTAACACTTGGACGTTTTACAGAAGAAAATGTAAATTATATTTTATTGTTCATTTATTCTTTGGCATTCCGTGATGAAAGAAACCTTACGATGAAATTACTGACGATGTGATATATTGCAACATAATTACAATGCGGTGAAAATGTATGAGATGTAATTAACATGCGATGAAATTACCACGATGAAATTAGCACGATGTCATTACTGCGATGAAATTACCGGACACCGACAACAGATATAGCCCACAGAAGACAAAGACTCTTCGAGAATCAGCACTTATGGAGTAACACTAAAGGGGGAGTATGCGAACTGATGCAAAATATATTTTTTCCC
The DNA here is from genome assembly GCF_015104395.2 of Macrobrachium nipponense. Classification (NCBI taxonomy): domain Eukaryota; kingdom Metazoa; phylum Arthropoda; class Malacostraca; order Decapoda; family Palaemonidae; genus Macrobrachium; species Macrobrachium nipponense. Next base: position 40,882,161 of record NC_087207.1, read on the forward strand.
GCATGAAGACATTAAGATTTTTTCACAAAATAATTTCTTTAGTGTGATTATGATACACAGTGGTAAACGATAGCTTTCCTTCAAATAAATTATGTAAATAACGATATAAACACTTAAATTATGCTATTAAGGTGATTGATTCCGATTACTTATTTACTATTTTAAAACTAACATCATAATTCAATTAAACATCTTTTAGGAATACTATGAAAATGCCAGTAAAAACGCCAGTGCAGAGAACAGAATCTTCTAAAATACCAAAGACAGTTTGAGAAACTAAAATATATCAGCAAGATAAATAAACTGCAAGAATCTTTGCCATAAAATTTTTTCTCAGTTGCAACTTCTTACGTTTGAAGTTTCGCATCACTCGAAACAAAACTACTAAGCAGCCAGGAAAACATGAAATAACTCTTTATAAGACTCAACTAAACAAACAGCGTGATCCAACCTCCAGCATACTTGGAATGCATGCTAAAATCTACAGTCCAATAGCTTGTTGTTTCATCAACGAAAATTAAAATAAATACGATACATTTTATCAGAAATAATTGTTCTGAACTGCTAACATGATCATTATTTATTACTTACAGTTTCATCCTAATAACCAAATCATAAATATCCTATCCTAATATTCCCGTATCTTTAACTTGACACGAAACACCTTTTTCAAAACTTTTAAGCTTTCCCATAGGACTTTCCTAACACCTAACAAGAAAAACAACAACAAAGTAGTTTGTAGGCTTCTCCCAAGTAAGCGAAAATACAGGCACTTTCATGCCTAAATATTTATCACATACTTAGCTTTCACCACTTGCGAGTCGAATTCCTCTCAACAGGTTACTTGCAACACCAGGGTCCCCAATTTTTTGTTCTTCTGTACCCATTGGGAATATTTATAGATTCCTGTGTATTCCAAAAAGTTAGATGAAAAAGAAAAACAATGAAATTGATATTATGATATTGTCAGACCTTTACTAGCTGTGAGTTTCAATAGGACAGACTGATTCTAGCCATAGTAACCGTGCCACCCGCTACGGGTACAGATTACAGCCACGAAAAGTTCCATAATAGTGAAAAATCAATGGCATTAACCCTCTTCTTAATATAACTTAATTAAAAGCTTTGCTTAATAAAATGAGGAAATAAAAAACAAGACACGACATTGTGCAATCTCAATGCAAATTCCATTATGTGTTGCACAGTACTGGCTAATCTCTCAGATCCAATGTACCCCCTGAGGAGTACAAATGTACGACTGGGGGTAGCTACATGTACCCTCGGTTGGGAACCCCTGTTCTACACCATACACTTCAACTAGCACCACCACATCATACGTCTATCAGTTCAATCAAAAATCTATTTTCCGTCATTTCTTTTAAATCATTCTTCCAACTTGTTTCCTATTAATTAATTTATAGCATTTTTTAACCCGCATCAATCACTTTGCTTCTTGAGCGAAATTGGCTCAAAAGGCTTCTCTCGTTTTATCACGTAACAAGGTAAATTTCTTTTGAGAGAGAGAGAGAGAGAGAGAGAGAGAGAGAGAGAGAGAGAGAGAGAGAGAGAGCTTCTGAAGGATATGAGGAAATTAGAGGGAGGATCGGTGCGTGAATGTCCGGATATGATGGAGGAGGGAAAGCCAAAGATCTGAAAAGATTCCCTCTTTTAACTTGCAAGGGGTCTCCGGTAAGAAATATATGAAAATTTGGGATAATTAAAAATGGGACCATACATTCACAAAGAACTTCATTATATGTTTCACTGGATCTGATTATTATTAAAACGAATAAATAAATATTACGTGGCACTTGATGTAGAAAAGTACATGAAGAAATATGCAAATATGACAGTCAAATGCTTTCAATATTCCTTTGCACTGCGGTAAAAGGGGTCATATGAGTCAACCAGTTTTGGTAAACCATACTAGTCTCTACCAGCCTAGAACCATAAACATATGAATTATAAGTGCCGAAATTATCGAGTACCTTACTACCCTAAGCTTTCCGAGATTCTTTTAGCATTTTTGAGAATCTATTAATATGTTCTCCCTTGTCTAAAGCGTAAGGAGAACAGCATTCAAAAACTGTTTAGATATGGGATGGTCATTAAAAATTTCTTAGGAGTAACGTCTCGTTAAAAACGACTTTAAAGACTTGAAATTTATCAATGCAACCTTTTTAGAATACTGTCTCCAGACCGGATATGGATGTCTGCTTCTGTCAGCTATTTATCTCTTTTAGAAAGTGGTTCGTGGTGGTAGGTCTGTTTCCTAATATTAGCAGTTAAGATTTGGACTATCGACAGGTGGTATCTTGTTTGTCAATTTTTCTTAAGTTGTATTTTAATAAAGATCCTTCATATTCACAATTGATCATTGATTCCATTTTCCTGCTGAGATCAACCAGTTTGGCGGAACAGCAGCACCAACTGGCAGTAAATGTACCTCGCTGTCGAACTTCTCAGTTCAAGAGGTTCTTTATTCCTGACACCGTTGGACTGTGGAACAATCTCCCTTTATAAGTGAGACGTCTCCTTAATGTATTTCCCTTTACCTCCTCTTACTTCTTTCTAATGAATATCATTTTCTATGAGAGCTTGACTTTCAAGCCAATGGCCCTTGTGGGCGTGTTCCATATAAATAGGATTCATCTTCAAATTGATAATAATAATGCAGGTAAACTTTTTATTGTCTTCCTCTTCTTTAGATGCGTTATATTCAAAATTGCCTTAATCACTATAACAAAACAGAAAATGCTTTATGCTCCAGCAAGTTCCGAAATAGCTATAACATTAATCACGAACTAAAGGGCCTTAATACCCAAATGAAGCAAAGTGCTTCAAGAGTGGAGTGCATTTAGAATGGAACTATTGATGAGCCCTCTGCATGGATAAATGGAGCGGCTTACATTTGTACGGTTTAAGTGCGAAAGCTTCATCCATAATCCTGCGGTTAAATGATGAACGTGGGACCAGAGAGAGAGAGAGAGAGAGAGAGAGAGAGAGAGAGAGAGAGAGAGAGAGAGCACCACATCATTTTTTGTTTTCACTAATCTTGAAAAATTACTCTTCCTGAAACGTGGTTGTAGACCTGCTATCTGTCTTCATATCATATAGTACATTATGTATTACTACTTACTATTTTATGCATGAGAATACGTACACTGTTAGGGTTCTATGTTAGCGCATCCATTCTGCTCTCCCTGAAGAACCTCAAGCTCGCTTACTTAATGCCACAGGATTGCTGATTAAGACTGGCGCCTCAATGAATTGGGAATTTCTTTTCATTTGAACCTCTTCTCTCATAAAGATTGGTCTCTTTTCACACTAAAGGTGATTAGTTGTTGCACTGATTGGGATTCGTCAAGAGGATAGTGAATATGGCTTTCGTTCTAAAAAATCATGTAGTTCTTTGACTGATTAGTTAGATGGAACACTAAGATATATGTATATATATAGTGTATAGTGTGCATGTGTAATGTGAATAACTGATCACATTATAGGTAATGGAAAGGAAAGAAATACTAAACAAATTAGCTCTAGCAAACTCCTCAAGATCCGCTTTTAATGGCAAGAAAACTATGCTTATAACGTGCGAGGGAAGCTCCAAGTAAGTGTCCATTCCCTAATCTTGAGAGATTAAAAGAGCTTCCGATACGCCCCAGGGTCCGAAGCATCGCACCCCCGTCACCCCATTCACTGTGGTGGAAATCATGAACTCCAGAATAAACAGTATTGCTTGACCTTTCATACCATTCACAAGGATATATGAAAGATACATCCTAGATAAGTACATTCCATTGTTTCGTTATCAACTAGGGTACCCTAATTAAAGTAACAAAGAGAATTTCGAACACCGATCTATTAGAAAATTTAGCACGAAAATCGAATTGCACAGATAATATTGTGTATGTCATAAAATATCTCCCATTATCTATGATGACTTTCGAGAAGTTTTTAAGTGAAGCTGAAATTTGTGTGATAAAAGGAGTAAAATGGAAACCTGCCCCGTCACCGGCTGAGAACATCCTCAAAGGATCTCGTGACATCAACAGTCTTCTGTTACTATCAGTGGAGGCTCTCAGCTTCGTTGGTGTATCGTCAGTGAAGCTTTTACCTACTACACTACCGCGGTAGTGTAGTAGGTAAAAGCTTCACTGACGTTCCTGGATTTGAAAGGATCCTGGGATCGCGCCCCGATCCAGGCAAGTCTATTATCGAGAAAAAATTCCCTTCCGTCAAGGCTAAATGAAAATATTATTAATTCCGAGGTAGAGCGAATTAGATATTAAAGGACATTGTAGCTCGATATATATATATATATATATATATATATATATATATATATATATATATATATATATATGTATGTATGTATGTATATATATATATATATATATATATATATATATATATATATATATATGAATAACTTGATCACGAAGTATATAAAACGTGATGCTATGTATAAATAAAGGTTTTTTGCCACGAAGGAAAAAATGAAAAAGTGAGATAGCCAAGTACTTACGGTCCTGGTCGGACCCTTTACTGAGGCAAACTGATTTTACAGAGAACAACATAGTCAAAAGAAAGCTTAATATACAAACTAACACTACAAGATTAGCAAGCAATAAGGGCGATTTTCACTCTACAGAAAGGAGGAGCCGCCTGAGGGTAGCCCCACCCTGAAGGATACACGCAGTAAACAAGTGATTCTCCCAGAAAACAGTACATTTTGAAAAAAAACGGGAGCATATACAATTCAATATCATGAATTTTTACACAAATGTTCCCACCCAAAAATTATTATTAATGAAAAGACAAAAGAAAATATAAATATATATATATATATATATATATATATATATATATATATATATATATATATATATATATATATTAATCGAGCAAGAGTAAGAGGGAGAAAAAATATCGAACCAGTGAGAGAGAGAGAGAGAGGTCGATAACATCACTGAAGTACTGATTTTCCCTTCTGTCCGCTGGTTCGAAATCCACGACAGGACGAAATTATTATCAACTAAAATATTCCCCTTCGGTTTACATACATGAAAATATATCAATTCTGAGGTAGAGTGAATTGAATATTAATATTAAAGGACATTGGTTGCTTGATTCATATACATATATATAAATATATATATATATATATATATATATATATATATATATATATATATATATATATATATATATATATATATATATATATATATTATATATATATATATATATATACATATATAGTATATATATATAATATATAAATATATATATGCTGACCAACACAGCACTGCCCGGGAATACTTTTGAATGATAGTCTACTTGCAAAGGAGGGAAAGGGAAACGGGAAATGGGATGTGGAAGAGGAGAGGAGAGGTAGTGTAGTAGGTAAAAGCTTCACTGACGTTCCTGGATTTGAAAGGATCCTGGGATCGCGCCCCGATCCAGGCAAGTCTATTATCGAGAAAAAATTCCCTTCGGTTCAAGTCATATATGAAAAATATATTAATTCCGAGGTAGAGCGAAATTAGATATTAAAGGACATTGTAGCTCGATATATATATATATATATATATATATATATATATATATATATATATATATATATATATATATATATGTATGTATGTATATATATATATATATATATATATATATATATATATATGAATAACTTGATCACGAAGTATATAAAACGTGATGCTATGTATAAAAAAAAGGTTTTTTGCACGAGGAAAAATGAAAAAGTGATAGCAAGTACCTTACTGGTCCTGGTCGGACCCTTTTACTGAGGCAAACTGATTTTACAGAGAACAACATAGTCAAAAGTAAGCTTAATATACAAACTGACACTACAGATTAGCAAGCAACAAGGGCGATTTTCACTCTACAGAAAGGAGGAGCCGCCTGAGGGTAGCCCCACCCTGAAGGATACACGCAGTAAACAAGTGATTTCTCCCAGGAAAACAGTTACATTTTGAAAAAAACACGGGAGCATTTACAATTCAATATCATGAATTTTTTACACAAAATGTTCCACCCAAAAATTATTATTAATGAAAAGACAAAAGAAAATAAATAATATATATATATATATATATATATATATATATATATATATATATATATATATATATATATATATATATAGTATATATATTAATCGAGCAAGAGTAAGAGGAGAAAAAATATCGAACCAGTGAGAGAGAGAGAGAGTCGATAACATCACTGAAGTACTGATTTTCCCTCTGTCCGCTGGTTCGAATCCACGACAGGACGAAATTATTATCAACTAAAATATTCCCCTTCGGTTTACATACATGAAAATATATCAATTCTGAGGTAGAGTGAATTGATTATTAATATTTAAAGGACATTGGTTTGCTTGATTCATATACATATATATATAAATATATATATATATATATATATATATATATATATATATATATATATTATATATATATATACAATATATATATATATATATATATATATATATATATATATATATATATATATATATATGCTGACCAACACAGCACTGCCCGGGAATACTTTTGAATGATAGTCTACTTGCAAGGGAGGGGAAAGGGAAATGGGATGTGGAAGAGGAGAGGAGAGGAGAGGAAAGGGGAGGGGGAAGGCGGCGTAGGGAAGGAGAAGGGAGGGGAGGAGTTTGTGTTGATGTCCAACTGAGAGTCCTACTTTTTTCATGCGAAAGTTCACCCTTCGAACATACATTGGTGAACAGACAGGTATTACTGTGCTATCTGTCTCATTTATCCAGGTATTACTGTGATGAGTGTCCCTTTTATCCAAATATTACTATGGTGACTGTCCTTTTCATCCAGATATTACTGTGGTAACTGTCCCTTCCCTTCTATCCAGGTATTGCTATGATAAGTGTCCCTCTTATCCGAAATTTTAGTGGTGACTGTCCCTCTTATCTAAGTATTATTGAGCTTTCTGTCCTTTTTTATACAGGTATTATTGTGGTAACTGTCCCTTTGAACCAGGTATTACTGTTATTGTTGTGGTGACTGAAAGCATTTCAACAATACATATCTGTGGTCTTCAGGGCATGAATGAAGTATGATAAACCAGTAGAATTTATTTACCACATAAGATACTAAGGGAAAGGGGTTAGTGGGAAGAGCAAGGGCAAGGGCAAGGGCAAGGGTAAGGGCAAGGGAAAGGAAAAGGGGGTAGGGTTTGAAACCTACCCAGTTATCTAAGTTGGGTCAATTGATGTCCACGTGCCAAGTTTTGTCTAGATCGGTCACAGAAATATAAAAACAAACACTTTTATATATAAGGATATATATATATATATATATATATATATATATATATATATATATATATATATATATATGCACACACACACACACACACACATATATATATTCCATTTTCAAAATCATTCTTCAAGGATATAAAGCGGATTAGCAATATTCTGGCTGGGTTATCTCTTACACTTGCCATCCATAAAAGTTGGCTTCTCCATAAAAGTAAACATACTACAGTTCCTATTGCTATTCTGTAAGGGTCACTACCAGGGGTTCGCTCATATTGTTTACATTTCAGGATATTTCTCTTATATTCTTCATTACACATTTTTAAATTGTCTTTCCTTTCATTTTCATGCCATTACGAGTCCATAACTTAGTGAATACTTTCTCGGTATTATAGTATGTGTCATATTTCACAGTAAAGGTCATCTTTTTTTATTTTTTTATATGACTAATCTTAAATCCATATATTTTCTCTTTTTTTACATGTGACATACATAGTTGATGTTATTTTACCCTTTTCGTATGCTTATATGAAATTCAGGTTAGCAACCTCAGAAATTCTAATGGGAAACTAATTTGTTTTTGGCGAGTGGTAGTTTCTGAATTTTACGAATTCTATTTCATTGAATGCGAAATGTACGGGTTTTAGAAGACGCTCTTTCAATTGGGGTGGGGAGGATAGGGGGAGCGCCGCATCAAAACGCCTATCCTGTTTGTATTATTTGCAACGTGTTATCTCTCTCTCTCTCTCCTCTCTCTCTCTCTCTCTCTCTCTCTCTCTCTCTCTATTTCAATGCAGGATGGCCTTTGTTAGGCTGTAGGGTCATTCAGATATAGCAATGATTACAATACGATTTAGCACGTCCAATTTTTTTTTTTTTTTTTTTTTTTTTTGAGCTGGTAATGACCAGATTTCTATGAAATTTTCATGAACTACACATAAGAGTGCTTTTGCAAGGCAATATCCCTTGCGAGGTGAGGATACAGTACTGCTGCTGAAGGAACTTGCAATTCAAATGTATTTAATTATTTCATAAAATATGTTTGTTTGTGTGAGTGTGTGTTAAATGCCTGTGCCTTATCCATTTTCTCATACATTTTGGGAGTTTTAAGAGAGTTTCTCTTGTTATTCGTCACTTTAAAATGGGAATTTATCTACGAGCCTTGCACTACTTAAAAAAGAAAATGGAAAGAAGATTCCCCCATTTGAAAAAAAAAAAATCTCACCTAGGCTCTAACTTTCAGACGATCTCGCTTTTCAAAAACCCAGATCCTGAAAGAAAGCTTATTGATCATGAATTTCAAAAGAAACCCTGAGAAGGACGGAAAATTCTCTCTAATTCAATCCCTTAAAAGGAGAAGTTCTCTTCTGTGAAGACCATCTCCTAATGCTATGCAAACAAGAATTTTTGCTCCTATTGCAAAGGCCGAATGTCCCTTAATGTCCTCAACATTTCACAAAACTTGAATTTAACGATCCTTATTCATATCTCAATCCCCTATAGATGGAGTAACTCTGATTGCCGTAGGAAAAGTAGTACATTTTGTCGTATATTATTTCAAGCGTTACCAAATTTCACATAACTGACTTAAGGAAAAAAAATAGAACATTCTTATTACTAATGTTACTTTAATTTCCAATGACAATGCAATAGATAAAATTGGTTACTTGTTACCGGCAAAATATGACTTATGGAATCGGAGCTAAAAGACACTCCGTTATTACACATCATTAAATCCTACAAAAGTGTTGTAATAATGCTTGTCATTTGTTTATGAAAGAGCAGACCACATAATGAATATTAAAGCTGATACGCTCTTGGAGGTTCATCGGAAATATGTAATGAAGTCACGTTAACATTCATAATTCGGAAAAAAACTTGAGCTAAGTATTAATAAAATCCTTAGTATTTATGTTCATTTACTCAACAGTTGTGACGTGCTTGATTCACGTGACTTATGTTTATTTCTAAAAAAAAACAAACCTGTAACACTTATGATGAGAGAAAATTAGTCACGCCCGAAAATGAATCTTTTCCTATCATACTTTCGTTATAAGAGCAAAAGAAAAATTATGATACAAAGAATAAATCGATATGATTGATTGCTCCAAGTGACCGTGTAAATCATATGACACGAAGTTTACAGAGCAGTCGACAAGTCTGAATCCAGCTTGGTTTAAGTCCACTTTACGTGGAACAAATAGCTGCTGTAATATAACCAATGTCACCAAATGCCACTGATAAATTATTACCATTTTATAAAAAAATAAATAAATAAATAAATGCATAAATATTGGATTTTTTCATAGTTACTTATAAAGAAGTACTTTGCCAAATTGTAAATTCGTTCAATTAACTTGCTTTAGTTTTCTGTGAAACTTATATTTAGCTGATCACTACAACGTCTAATTGATCAATTTCAAATATACATTTCCGTCTAGGAAACAACAAACATTTAAACACTTCGCTATCATGGTGGAGGTGGAGGTGGAGCTATTACAGCGCTAGTAAATATATGTGAATTCAACAGATAAATATAGGTACGATCGTAAATACTAGATTTATGCCCTTCTCCGTGGTCAAGTGGTTATACCTTGTTCTGATCTTGCCCGGGCGTCAGAATTACTTTATTTGCGTCTTACTTTGGACCTTAGGCTTTGAAGTGGCAAGCAGAAGTTATGAGCAGATATCTAGAAGTTAAGAGGGCATTGTGGTTATCATCATTACTTATGAATTCTACTTTTGAGAAGAGTGAACGAAGTACGCTGCCAGAGTAGAATATGTCGATACAAAAGTTGTATTCCCACAGCGAGATGTTTATTGGAAAAATAAGGCTCTCTGAAGGGTATGGAAAAAGTAAGTACAAATAAAAAAATAAAAAACAATAAATATTTAATTACCTTACAAGCATAAAGTACCACATCCCATCTTAATTTTTCTAAACATTTATACCAAAATCATACATAAACGTTAGATACAGGGAGAATATCATAATTTGCTACATGCAATAAGATTATTTTTTATTAATAATAACTCATTCCTCGAGTAAATTGAACCACAAAGAACATTTGCATTATGACAGTTAATAATTTTCATGAATTGAGGGAATAAGCCTGAGATTTTTAAAAAGCAATAATGTACAACATCAAACACTAAAGTTTTTCCAGCTGTCTCCCATTATTGCTATTTCTAAGTTCTAAAGTCAGGAAAACCATTTATGAATTAAAAACTGTTAGGTTTCAATGGGTCGGCATGGCATCCCACGTTGACCTGTGATTTCTAATTGTGACTCACTGCCTACCAGGGTTGGCGCAATTACCCTTGAAGAAATAAATATTACAGTTACTTTCAAAAATGCAAATTACAATTATAATTACATTTGGAAATAGCAATTACTTCACAATTATTTAACAACAAATTATGTTACAATTACAGTTACAATTATAACGGATTTGGGTTTAGCACAGGGGGGTGAGTAGCAGCAAATTAAAGATCGCCTGTTTCTCGTTCAATACACGTTACCTACAGGGCACGGTCGGGAACTGGTCGACTGGACGTGCCCATCACACGTGATTCTGCTCCCGGTGGCAGAGCACCAACAAATTTAAGTCTTATAAGCAACCCATCACTGCTAATATAAACCGATCCTTATCACTTCAATTTTATAATTACAATTAAATTACACATTGCATGATGTTGTGATTAATTAAATTACAATTACTTACTATTTCATTTTCAATTACAATTACACGAAATTCTGTAATTAATTACATTTCAATTAAATTACAATTACTCCCACAATGCTGCTTAAACATAGGTGTTATTTCCTCTTCTGTTAGCACTACAATTTTACAGCTTTAATAGTTATATTTCTATAAGCCAATTTCTAAGGTTGCTGTTGTAGTTGTTGAATTTTACTGAGATGGTTTGCTTAGTTTCTGGGCCTGTAGACAATCATTTTATAATCTATTTAGCAACATATTTAAAATCTTTAATGGACACTCTCTCTATCTCTCTATCTCTCTTTCTCTCTCTCTCGAGAAACAATTATGTTATCATCTAATTTACTTGTTAAAGTTGAAATAATCTCTCTCTCTCTCTCTCTCTCTGTTTGAATATGTATGCCATCCATTATTCTCGCATTATCCTTGCAATAACTGGTCTCCCCCCGCCCCCACCTCTCTCTCTCTCTCTCTCTCTCTCTCTCTTTCCAGCAATAACCAGTTCAGAAAGATTTATTCTGGTGTTATAGGAGCAGCCTCTGTAACTTAGCCGCTTTATTTGCGTCGCAGGCAATGAAAATTCAGAATGGTTCTCGGCAATGACTCGAAAATCCTTGGACAAACATATTTATCGAATAATATCAGCGCGGAAGCAAAAAGTAGTTACCGTACACATTATGGCGGTTGTTACCCGCGCAGATCATTCAGTATTAATAAGGACGTGAAGGAAAGCAGCAAAATGAGCGTTGTCTATTGCCCCGAGTCCTCCAGATTCAGAGAAATCCCGCGTTGCTACAGCCAATTCCCCACTGGTAAGCAAATATTCTGGTCACACGCCGACTACAAGCTACCTCATTCTTTAATTGTTGGGAGGCCTGTTTCCTTTGTAAGTTCTACCGAAAGGACATTGATGCGTAAGCACTACTGAAAAACGAAATAGAATTAGCAAGAACAATTTGATGTGTGTTCTCTGACAATGAAAATTTTTAACTCTGATCAATAGCCCCTCTATCAAGAAACACAATTAATGGTCAATTATTACTTTCATAACCTTCAAAAAATGTTCTTCTTTTTTATTATTGTTATTAATCATACTGAGTCACACATCGAGACTCATCAGACTCGCCTGAAGGATTTATTGAATACCCAACTAAAGCTGAGAAGAAACCAATGTAAAAGTAAAAGGTAGAAAACACTAGCTGGAGTTGGAAATACGCTTCAAAGACTCCTCGGCATGTTTACAGTGCGCCACGCAAGGCACACAGAAGGCAGTAACCTTCAATGGGGACAATTTTCGCGTAAAACTGCTCCGTTATATGCAACGGGAGCTTGACTACACCGTAATAAGACATATTTCTAAAGTCATTTGCCATGACCTGCATAGAGGCATCCTCCTCAGCTGCTATATAAAAATAATTACTTTTCATGCTGACATTAGAGTTTTCTTTCAAATTTTCATGTTTCCAGAATTCCGACATGCTTTTACAAATTTGTCAACGGAAAACTCTTCGGTATAAAATTGAAATACAGATCAGACTAAACCGAACTAAATGTCTTGAAAAGGGGAAAGCTCCGAAAAAGCTACAGTTACAAATAAAGGCTTCTGACAAATAAGCCGCTTTTCAAGGGAATCATAGTAAATTATATACCGCTTGAGAACGAGGCTGTAACAACCAGTAAGCATCACACTGACGTCAACAGGTACGCTAATCAAGTCACCTTTTAGATAGATTGAATGAAGAGTAAAATGGGAGCAACCTGACCCCGCGCCAGTAACAAAAATAGATATGTAGTCAACGTCTCCTCTTAAACAAGGAAAGAGAATCAACAACAAAGCGTAAAACGTTAGTAAGACATGAGGGGACGGAACAGTGATTACCAACAACATAATCAAGACGGTCTATAACCCAAAACCACATATTATAAGGGTTCTTAAGTAGCGTGTGATCCAGAATACCCTGTGGGATACGGCTGCCAGTCGGAAATATGTCTTGTGTTCTTCCAGCACATTAATAGACTATTTTAATACAAAAGAAAAACCTTTCTATTTGAATTGAAACTGAACTCCTCCATCAAATCCTTTCTCTCAATTTATCGAAATTCTGATCAACCTACTTCGAATCTATCCCAGCTTAAAACACAGCGTCTCTCTCGCGAACAACTTCATGCGTCAGGATTTAAATTTGAGCATATTTGAACCTTCATCTTCTGCTTATGAAGACGAATTGAATACAAATAAACTTAAATTGATCCTCAACTGTCTCAGCGAATATCGGAATCAACCTGTTAATTTTAGAACCATCAAATGAATGCGACTCCCGTCCATACAAGGCTCTCCTCCCTTCCTGAAATGCAATTCTTTAGATCTAACTCAATTTGTTTCTCAATTTGTCTTTCCTTTGGTCGCTCAGCTTCGGTTGATAGTTATTTTAATCAATTAGTGAATGTTCGTGTTGTAAGCAAAGATGTTTATCATCTCCGACACCTCTCGAAAGAGTCACAGGTTTTTCAAGAAATGTTAACAACAAATCTGTAATTTTTTTTTTCTTTTATTCACTAAGGCTATAATGCCGAGAGACAAATGTTCTGCAATCCTACTCGCCGTTTAAATCGTCTAATTCTTTCCCGGTCGGCGAAGCCAAAAGTTCTTTAACTTTAAACAAAAAAAAAGTGTTAGCTAGTCTTCAAAAGAGAAAGAATAAATTACATAGTCTTCAAAGAGAAAGAATAAATTACAAACTTAATAATGATTCAATACTGAATAACACGAGCATCCTGCTGTTTTTGTTGAGGCAAAGGTAATAATCAAATCTTTTCGCTTAGAACTGAATACGTGTCTACACTGTGGCAATCTATGAATACAATTATCAGTCAGAACAAAAAATAACGATATACCACCATTCAGTTCCAAGATTTCTAAAAGTATGAATTTGGAATTTTATCAAAATATCAAAAGAAATGAAGACACAAATTCATCTTGAGTCAGGACTTTACTGATAATTAGTTTCTGCCCAGAAAATTATCCCCCCCCCCCTCTGCGATTAATTAAAGATGTTGGTGCAGTCGTGAGAAGAGCGGGAATTAAGAGAGTTGGGCATTCAAAACTTTTGAGTTGATTCCTGTCCCTGAGAGGGTTTTGGGGTGAAAGTTGTCCTCAATTTAAAAGTCAATATATTATACTTAAAATATGTATTGCTCTTAGAGAGCAGATTACTGAAAAATACCTCACAACTACGGGTTCAATATAGATATTATCAGAAGCAGTGGCTTGTAAAGTCAATTGAAAAGATAACTGGTATACAGAAAATCGTCGACCTCTCAGCAGATAAATGACAGGAAATTTCCTCGCAGATCTGTACCAATTATGGAGATCATTAATTAAAGGAACTTAAATTGATGGCTATCAAATGTTCATTAAGGACGTAATTTAGTCTTTCATAAGTATAACTATGTATACTCTTTTTTTTTTTTTAATCTGACGAAAATGCACTTTACTATGGGCGGGAGGTTGACGATGATATATCTGAACCATTTACCATGAACAAATTATAATCAGCTATGAAATACATGAAGTCAGAGAAAGCTGCTGGTCTAGACGGAATTGCGGTCGAGATGATTCTGCATTTAGGAGACGAGGCTAGGACTTGGCTTCTTGCTCTTTTCAATAAATGTGCATTAACATACCGAATCCCAAGGGTATGGAGAAGAGCAAGAGTTGTGGCCCTTCTCAAGTCTGGTAAAGATCCAAGCTCACCTACGAGCTACAGACCAGAATCCTTACTTTGCATCACCTACAAACTATAAGTTCATGATAATGTCCCGCCTAACCCCCACCATGGAGGAGCTACTAACACCAGATCAAGCAGGCTTTCGACCAGGACGATCATGCTGCAGTCAGGTCTTGAACCTAACACAATTTATAGAGGATAGATTCGATAACAAACAATTTAATTGTTCGAACATGGATCTAAGAAGAGAAAACGACACAGCACTCCAATGCGATAAATATGATGATGATGAGCTGTAATAAATGTCTGAATTCGAGGGTATATAGTATATGTATGGACGGCAATTGACTTTTATCCTTCTTGATATCAGGTCGGTAGTCTGACCTCATTATGGTACTCCCAATGCAGGTTCGAATCCTGGTAAGAACGTCAAAATTTGTATCGTCATATCTTGCATTTGGATCTCAGGCTCTTTAGTGACAAGAGTATCCAAAAAATGTGAAGGATTCGAGTAACTAAGACGGCATTGTGGCTACTACAATTACACGAGCATCTGGTAAAAAGTGACCTGTATTCTATCTATCTATCCATATAATATATATATATATATATATATATATATATATATATATATATATAATATATATATATATATGGAATGCAAATCAGATTGGGAATGAATTACACCTAACCAGAATTACACACGATAAGAGCACCAATCCTTGCCTGGCTTTGAACCTGTGCCTTTTTGGTTGGGAAGTATGAAGAATTATCCACAACGCCATTTGGATGTCAACAGCTTTTTGCATTCACTTTGTCTGAGAACCATTCACCATCAATCACAGGAGAAATCAATAAAATACCTCCTCACATCAAAGGGATTATGATAATTTCTAAAGAAAAAGTCTCGGAAAATAAATGTTTCAGAACCGACAAAAAGTACGGGATTTTATGGTTATGGTAAAACTTTTGTGTATTTGAGAACACATACCACTTTGAATTACTGTACGTGGCCAATTATTATAGACAGCTGCCACCAAGCAGAAAACCTGTCAAACCCTAAAAACGATTGACTAGGAACCGGGATTTCTCTTTCTACCACTTACCTTCAAAGGCCACGCTTAGATTAACTAACTAAACACCTTTAAGGCCCTTTTTGGATCTAAGTCTGTTGCTGTCACTCTCGCAACACCTAAGTTTGTATAATTATTTTCTTGCAGTTCGTGTATGATCCTTTTTATACTATAATTACGTTAGATTTCAAAAGTTCAGGTTAATCTAATGTAAAAACTGCTGAATGCTGTTTCATTAACTGATATTGAACAGTCTTTTTCCCTGAGAAGGGAAGTATTCTTGAGTGTTAATCTCCCATTCTCAGAGCAAATTATGGATGTGGTTGCTGGTCCCATGCCCCTTTTCATCCTTGCTAATCCATCACAGTCGACCATCTATCAGATGACTAATTCATTACTTATGTCAACAGACACTAACGGATTTTTTTTACGAGACTCGCGTAAATTTTACCCCATCCAGGACCGTTCTCCAAGGGTACTCTTGGTGGTTCGCGAGATCTCTCTTGGTGATTTGTCAGGGCCGATAACTGAGACTCACAAGGCTCCAACTAACGCATCTGGATCCAGACCGTTGAACGAAAATAAAGGACTGAGACTGAGCCTATGGCCAAGTTCTCAGAAACTAGTAAGAGAAAAATACATCCACAGATTTTTTTAGCAACAAACCCCTGTCACAGTTTTGTCTTCTGCCATATATGGGACCGAGTTCTGATCGTCTACAAAGTGTCAAAATTTACCTTAAATTTACTGAATTCATATATTGCTAGTCATCATTATGCTGGAACTCCACTTACTTCTATGACTACATCGACATTCATAAATTTTTATGATTCTCTCTCTCTCTCTCTCTCTCTCTCGTCTCTCTCCTCTCATCTCGTATCTCTATTTTCTCTCCTATCTCCTCGTCTCTCTTCTCTCTTTCAGAAAAACGATGAAACAAACATGAGTGACAATCGGAAAGACTGGCCACCCTCATTCTGCTAGAGAAGTAAATTGAAAGCAATTTCCCTCTTAGAGTTTCCAGCTAAACGAACGAGACGTAGCCTAACACAAATGGGTACAGTACTGCCAGAGCTCGCCGAGCGGCGCTCCGGCACCTCTGCAAGCGGATGGTGTGATGTGAGAACAGGAAAATATTAGTATAACATTAAGAATTTTCAAGTATTTATGGACAAATTATACTCGGTCTACTGTAGATCACCTCTGAATAAAAAAGAATTATCTGAATGTGCCTCTCGGCTAGAGCAACATATTTGCTAAATAGGCCGTGCTTTAGGCACCAGGTGGGTAACCAGCTCATTTCGAACAGTGTCAGCAGTGTGGCAGAATTATGAGGCACTTTGTTTACATTATGAAAAAAGCAATGAAAGATAAAACAAGATCTGGAAGTGATAGAAAAACCTATGAAGGTCTGTTAAAAGGCTGTTTCAGAACAGTTTCTATTATATTTAGCGCTAATGTTTGACACATTGTTTGAACTTGGATTACTGTCATAGTGTCTACAGAAACGCAATACTTCGATTGTGTGTACGCAGACAAACTGATGAAGCGGAGCATAATGTCACTGCAGGTACTTTTTAAAAGACAAACCTGGCACAAAAACTTCAGAAGCTCGAAAGGCAATTACAAAGGGGATGTTTGGAGGGATTACCATAACAAGCAACAATAGAATTGTCTCCATTAATTAGCAACAGTTTCAAACGTACTAGTGTTGTGAACAATTTGTAGCATCTTATGTTCACGACAACATCCTTGAAAGGTTCTGGAGTATTTGAACCTCAAAGATGTATATATCACTGCTAGATCACTGTGCTGTTGCTAATAATTGAGATTTTTATGGCTGCACAAGATGATCCAAGACGGTTGCTATGCGATCATTGTTCTAATGAGAGAAGGGCATTAGGAAGGGTCTCTAATCTCATCAATCTCATCACCATTTGGAAGGATCCTGATAACCATAAGCAAATATCCTGTTTCACAACGGTGATATTTTAACGAGCTATGACTCCACTCTTGAACGCTCATTTCAAAAATGGCGCATTTAAGAATGCATGTAATGGGACTTCAGTTGCCAGTTCAGATTTACGCTGATATCATAATGAACGTCTGTTTCGTCGAAATGGAACGTCATCGATAAAATTTTTCTTTAATATTTTGCAACATTTCTCCTGCATTTTTACATCCAGAGAGAGAGAGAGAGAGAGAGAGAGAGAGAGAGTTATGATTAGCATAAAAAAAGCTTAAGTGTTCTGAGTATTGAACGCACAACCATGTCTTCCAGCCATTATATAACACAGGGTCCCTCTAAACTGTCTGATCACACTTTCGGCTACTTCCCGTATCACTTTGCATTTGCGAAGTAGGATTCACAGGATTTAATATAAAAATCAATGCTCCACTGTTTATTCTTAATTAAACTGCTGTGGCCCCAAGGAACCATAGTGAATAACCAAAGGGAAATGCACGTCAAACTTGTGTTTTGTTGGTTGACATACAGTGGTGTAGGACTTAGTTGACAAGGACAAGGCTCAGAGGTCAAATATCTGTTCTTTCCTTAGCATCGCATGTCGGACAAGGTGTTCAAACAGAAATTATCATTAGACACTCAGATGTGCTCTACTGGAGGATTTCACCAACGAACCTATTGTTTCTTCTTCTTTTGAGAGCTTCTTCTAAAGTCTAAGTCTATAAAATATATTTCCCAAAAGTCGCCAGCAAAGCATATGAACTATGACACTGTATTCGATCAAAATTACAGTCTCCTAAAACCCATGAATTATTCATGCTCAGGGAACCCTTCTTTCTAGCATTCCAACATTGTGCAAAGAAACATAATACCTGTGGATGACCGACTGTACCAGATTCACAAATCACCCGTAGTGAGCCAAGATTCTCTTGCACGAGATAGCTTAAATTGTCTGTTTCTCTACAAAACCCGTTCCGTGACTATAAATTTCTTTGTCTGTGCCAATATAACCAGATAAATACAGCAAATCAACCAACAAATGAGGAACAAAAGAGTTACAAGAATATGGGAAAGTGTTTAACAATCATAAAGATAGGTAGTCACAGACCAGAACTTTCGAGCTTGAATCAATAGCCGACTTTGCCGGCTATAATACAAGAGTAGCGCGCTTTTTGTAAGCCTTATAAAGCTATTGATTAATAGAGAAACAAATCTCAGCTGTTGAGAAATTAATGGATCTACGTGGTTTTTTTTTCGGAATGAAAAAATTATCGAATCTGTAACAACCAAAGGAAAAAAAAAACGCTATGCCCCATAAACAATAAATGAGAGACCCTAAACCGTATTAAGAGCTCTTATTTGAATTCTTGAAGAGAACAGACAAGCCGTATGCCATTTATTAAGCCCATTCTGTATCTGTTGACCAATCATAGACGTGGATGATCACAGCATGCTGAAAGTGCCATTATATAACTGAAACGACTGGGCCTCGACGAGTTAATTCTTACCATCATAACCAACAGGTTCCATACGACACCAGGCATTCAAGTGCCAAGACACAACACGAATTCCCTGGTCTATATGAAGGCCATCTTGAATATCATGCAATCAACTTAATTTTATCTGTACAAATTTTTTAAGGGAAAATTCTAAATTCCTTTCTAACAAAATCTGCCCTTCCTATCTTTTTTGTTCAAGAACAAACTCCGTTCCGATATCTAAGACTGCTCTTTCATTCACCAGTAGACCTATGAGGACTACTGTCACTGATACCACCTAGTTTCAAAGGTTTCATTAGGCAATCCCGTCATTTTTTGTAATTTAACCAACCCTTCATATTTTCTAATTTAGCCAACCCCATCATGTTTTCTAATTTAGCCAACCCCATCATTTTTTCTAATTTAGCCAACTCCATCATATTTTCTAATTTGGCCAACCCAATCATATTTTCTTATTCAGCCAACCCCATATTTTTTTCCAATTTAGCCATCCCCATCATAATGAGAGTATGGTTAGCGTTAATTTCTGAAAACACCTGGTTGAATGGTTGAGTTTCATTTCAATTTAAACCGGTATAGAGACACCAAAGGTGAGCACTCAAGCAGAAACCTCTAATTACGAACTGGAAGCCAAAGCATCCCGCACTGATACCGCCGCTCATATTGCTCCGTGGGAGCGTCAGTGGCGGGTTTGGGGAAAGTACAGCATGAAAGCCCTTTTCCTGTCATTCATCGAAAAGGCCTCCGGGGTCGTTTCCCGTAAACTGCGCATCACACCAAACAAGACTCGGAACTCTCTTTCTTAATTTGTTTTCCCAAGTTCCTAGTCTTTTTTCATTCCTCAAGCAGCAACTTCATTGCTTCCATTTACATATTATCTTTGGGTCTGGGTAAGAAAAAGGCATAGCTTTGCGGTCCCATTGGTCTCTCCTTTTGGGGAGAGAGAGAGAGAGAGAGAGAGAGAGAGAGAGAGAGAGAGAGAGAGAGGGAGAGAGAGAGAGAGAGAGAAGTTGGTGGGCGCTGGTTTCAACTAAGCCTCAGGCTCTTTGTTCATAAAGCGATAAAGTGTTGTCGGACTCAGCTAACCAAGCAAATGCTGTTCGAGCCACCTGCCTATCATTAGTTGCCAAAGATATTTCATGGAACCCAGTATCGTGTCGACTTCACTTGAAATGAAGACTTCACTTAGATAAAGAAAAAAATTCTATTATCATAAAATATTAGTTTCAAAGTCTGTATGCAAGGGAAGGAAGAATCTGTGACAGGGTCTGACTTTTCAGCAATTTTATCATTATTCATTTATATAAATCTTTGGCGCATATTCATCAAATAGGGAGCGGTAATACTCTATGCTACGCTTAAAGGTTGTAGTAGTTATAGAAATAACATGAGCAAAAATGTCCGACGGTGCACAATATTCGTAGTATCCTTCCCTCCCCGTAGTAAACAGCTTCATAAACCTTGAAAATGCCATCAGCTAAAAGAAACCCGAAGAAAAAAGCATGAACTGCTACCAGATTATCTTTATGAATGAAAGTCAAGGAGAATTAATACTGTGTGGGAGTGGGTGTTTACATGTCCTATATTTCAAATCATTATGATATTTTCTGCAATAACTCTATTCTAAGAAAATGAAATTTGTTTTTAATTTCAAAAACAGAATAAATAGCATGCCGGTCAGAAATGCCGGTTTGTATGCTATCTGTTTGTGATATGTGTCTACGGCAAGTTTCATTAGTGTCGACAAAGCCTGGGAACGGTTACAAAGTGTGTGGATCTCTTTCGGCCACCCGCCACAGTTTACCAGATGCAAATAGTTAGCAGCGAAAGCTGACGTCAAGAAAACAAGTTTTGGGCTAGAACCTTACCATTAAAGGTTTTCAGCGAAATATGAAGAATATACTCATTTGGTGCCGCCCTATCTACAAAGGAAAAAGGCGTATGATGGAAATAATCATTATACACACACACACACACACACACACACACATATATATATATACATATACATATATATATATATATATATATATATATATATATATATATATATATATATATATACACGCTTGATTATAATTACATTAACACGTGATTTTAAGTATTAATCATCATCACAACATAAGGCACTGGGTGTAGGTCCTGACCGATTTCGACTATTTTTCAAGCCATATACGAAGGACTGATACGTAGTGGTAGGAATCGCAATGTATAGGATATGATAGGGGGAATGTACGGACAAACAATCACACTGTTGGAGACAAAAAATACACATGCAAAGGACTGAATAAGAATCCTCTTAAAATTCCTACAGCAGGGATTCTAGACCACATGATGCTTAAAAATCAAAAGCACTTCAGCATCAGAAATATCAACTCCAAATCTAATGCCAGCATCAGATTTGGAGCCAAATACGTAAGTATGTATGCACAGGGTTCTTGATCTCAGACAGGGTTCCTACAAACGTAGCATGTATTAACTCTCTGACCTGTCTTTCTTTTACGCTATTAAAAGCGATGACATATGAATGAGGCCTATATAAAAGATTGCCATATGACGTCTTGACTCCAAGGCCAGTTATTCTGGGATCCTCTATAACTTCATCCATCTCTGAGCCAGATAAAGCCTGGACAAACAGTTCAAGAGGGACCCTCTAACATGCACCAGCATAGGTAACCGTGGTGCTTGGTCACTCTTGATATATTTTAGTTTATCGTTTATCTGTAAATTCTAGCAAAACAAAATTATCCAGAAAGGCTTCTTCCATTCAGCGACTTTTATTATCTCTCTCTCTCTCTTAAACTGACTTCAAAAACTTCTTAGATCACGAATTTCTCAAAACAGCACAATTCAAATACCCGTTGATCAGCATCGACATTGCTCAACTTGAATAGCATCTTGCCTTTCCTCAATACCGTCTACATTAGTCCATCCCCGTGTAGGGGGGGGGGGGGGGGTTACTGCCGTCAGTGCACCTTAAGGTTCTCTGCAGCGTCCCTTCGGTCCATAGCTGCAACCCCGTTAATTCCTTTTACTGTACCTCTGTTCATATTCTTTTTCTTCTGTCTTACTTTCCACTCCCTCATAACAATTGTGTCACAGTGGAACTGCGAGGTTTTCTTTCTGCTACACTTTTAAAACCTTACATTACTACCATCAATTTCCCGTTCAGCGTAAACGACCTCATTGGTCCCAGCGTTTGGCCTTGGGCCAAAATTCTATATTCCTTCCCACACTGGTCATTTTCGATATCACTTGACAACGGACCAACTTCACAGATCGACGCTGCCCATTTTCAGTGGCGTCAGCATTAATTAACTTCATTAACATAACAATTGCTAAACTGACCTAGTTCAAATCAAATTCGATGCCTGTATTCCTCAAATTTCAGCAGCGTATACACTACATTCAATAGTTTGAAAAAGCTCTCAGCTTCAATTTAGATTTCCTAACTACCATTTTAAACAGCGTCTCTCACTTGCCCAACTTCAAAGGCATTTACATCGAAGTGTTGTAACCTTGACATTCTGTGCTGAAATATTTTGTCCACTTATTCCTCACACAGCTAGAGCTCAGTCATGAAACTTGCATCTTCATCAGACCACTCTAACTTTCCGTTAATTATAGCTGTCAAAAGGAGGTCAAGGAGAGTAAACTTGGGCTGCAACGGTCCCAACTTCAATCATAATTACAGCGCTTAAGGTCGTTCTTGCATGGAAGTTTGTACCAGGATATGACACAACTCTTACACACTTCCGCAAACTTTAAATAATTCTTGCGCAAACATTTGCATGAGCAAATTTGTTCTTTTAACAGACAACAAGTGAAAATATATTCGAAAAATGTAAGTACATTTTCAGCCTTGACTGACATAGAAAATTATTTACAATCATTTCCTGCTAGTCAACATTTCAAATAAAATAAAATTCTTTGGATTATTTTACAAGAAATTTTATACTGCTGCGTCTGTAAAGAATGGTACGCTAATGTAAATATTGCCTCAATTTTCATTAAAGACTTGAAATAAGTTATAAAACAACACGAGAACTTGCCACTACTGTCAAAATAATTTGCATCTGCTAACGGACATGCAGGTTGGACAGAATACCTTTTACACATTTAATTCCTCACATCCGATATCTTACATAAGTATCTAACGCCATAGTTACATTTTTAAATGATTACTTCCCTTTGCTGGCTGAACCTCTTTGTAATGAAACCCAGTGAAACAGGCAATATGGGAACGTTTCTCTTTTGTGACTAATAGGAACAGTGTATGAAGAATACTGTGAGGGAGCTGTCATATCCAAACAAGAGTTTCGCCTGAATTTCATTAACAACGTAAACTGAGAGCATTCGCCTGGCATGGCTAAAAAATTACGATACGACAAGAACTCGATAGAAATGTTTCACGATGGCAACATGTATTGGAAATGTAAAGAAAAAAAAAAAAAAAAAAAGAAACTAGGAAATGCATAATTAAAATCATCATCTTTAAAACAAGTTGGGAATTACATTAGGCAGCACGAATAGCAAATCAATACAATTGGAAATTTTAAATTCATTCAACACAATTTCATTAAACAATTAGTAAGTCAATAAATCGTTCTCAGCAACTTTTAGCATTGGCTAATGGAAAGAAAAATTAGCTTCGAAAGTTTGCAATCATGGTAGCTCACAGCACTCCAGTAAGTATCCAAAACTGCATAAACATACACACACACATACATATCCATACATATACATACATACATATATATAATATATATATATATATATATATATATATATATATATATATATGTGTGTGTGTGTGTGTGTGTGTGTGTGTGTGTGTATGTGTATTTCTGCAATGTGTATTTGTACAGCCAGTTGTGGTCTGAAGCTGAAATTCAGCAAAAATCACTTTACTGATTAATCTGGCGTATTTCGTCTTCTCCAAGATTCCTTTTAGAGAAATAACATTTTACTCAGTCTCTGAATCATTGTTAGTATAGTCTCTGTCGTGTAGGCAAGATTACTTGACAATTAAAACTTCGGTTCCAAACAATATTACTTGATTTAG
>NC_087207.1:40911534-40916534 GCF_015104395.2 Macrobrachium nipponense
CTGTAATGCTGTTATGATAATTCAGAAATATTAGTTAGAGGTGAAATAAATTCCCTAATGAAGCTTTTGGGATAGGGCGTCCCGTAGTAAAGTGCAGCCTATGGCTTATAAGCCTTATATTTTTGTGAGTGAATATAAGTAATTATATACATTGTTTATGTTACGGATGTGTCCCAAATTGCTGGATGCTCGTTCGATTAACATCCATTTCTGGAAACTCATGGTATGAACGATTATGAACCGTAGCTCTGTTTGAAAAATTACTTTTGGGTGTATCATTATTAGGCTCCTATTCATTACTACATCCAAGTTGACTGTGAAAAGTGCAACATAACGTAGACACCATTAAAGTCTTTGCTTAATGTTCCTTCCTGTAGAGAATTAACAAATTGATTTACATCTGTGTGTGGATGTGTGTGTATGTATGTATGTATACGTGTATACATACATATATATATATATATATATATATATATATATATATATATGTGTGTGTGTGTGTGTGTGTGTGTGTGTGTGTGTGTGTGTGTGTGTAAGCAGAAAGTGTAATGGAGACAGAGTAATTCTAGTACCAAACACCTGTTTGACCAAATTACATCAAAGAAAAAGTTTATGACCAAATTGCAGACGAAAAGGAGGTGAGATGGACAATTAGAGAAAACGCTAAATATCTTTTTATGTAAAACCTAATGAGACAGACGATCTAACTGCCCTTATCTAGCCACAGACAGGCGAAAACAAGAAAGTGAAAAGAGGAGAAAAATGAACGGGATCAAGGTATTTATATGGCAGAGTCTCCTCCCGGGCTTAATATTAGTATTGCTGGGAAGTATGATAGTGAACCATTTCTTTCTGGTGCTTCTCGTATTCATAGATAAACTCTCCATTGGTGATCTGAGCCAGAAAGCCACACCAAATTTCTCATCCTTTTAATAGGATGCTGGGCTTTGCTCACTGACTGGCACTGGCGTAAGACCAGCAAAACCTATACTTCCACGGATACTTCCATATGTATTTTAATTTCAAAAAGCACAAAATTAAAGGTAGACAAGCCAATCACATATGTATTATATAAGTTATGCAAAGATCACGAAAAGATAGAAAATAAGGGTACATTTTTTTAATATAATACACGAAAAAATACGAAAATAAGGGTATATTTTTTAATATAATACAGAAAAAACATTTACCTATCGGGAATCTTGCAGCAGTGCGTAAAAATTTATGAATTATTTACAGTTAAAACTGCAGTTAAATTTCTACTTAGTGGAGTTATCAAATATCATTTAATCGGTTTCCATGAAGTGGTGATAATGAAAATGTTATCTTTGGCCAAAAAATCTTGAACGTCCTGCGTAATACTAATTTGTAACGTTCGCCATTTTTTGACTGTCAAGCTGAGGCAGATTCCTCGATACTGATAAAGCCAACTGAAGAAAACTATCGAGATTGCAGGCGAGTCTCCGTCGTGATTTATCGCTGCCAACTTTAGAAGCGGATCACAGATAAAAATTCTGTTCATTGATTTTAACATTTTGGGATGGGTTACACATACACACACACACATACACACACAGACAAATACAAACTATACATACGTACACTGATCATACACACATATAATGCATACATGCATGCATGCAATGGTGCATATATATATATAGATATATATATATATATATATATATATATATATATATATATATATATATATATATATATATATATATATATACAATGAAGACAGGGGAAGCACACCTGATGGAGTGCTTCTCCTGCCTTCATTCCATAATTGGGTTTAGAGATACCTCCGCCTGTTGAATATGTATATATATATATATATATAGTATATATATAGATATATATATATATATATATATATATATATATATATATATATAAAAATTGCAGATGTTACTGGACAAAACAAAGTATGGTGTTCAATAATATCACTGTCATAATAAAGACAAGTGTTGGAAAATCGTGTGATGAAAGTTTCTGCCGCTTGACCCCTGCAGAGGATGAAGCAAAGAATCTACTGTAAAGTTTAATCTTACTTAAAGTCGTCTCTTTTTATGAGAGATGCAAACTGAATAATCAATATCTTTCGGCGTCTTCCGGCGAGCAGAACATAAACCCATGAGTCCAAAACCCGAGGCTCTTACGCATTTATATATACAACTGCGTCTGTTTCTTTACAAAAACCATCGTTTAAAACTAGAATAACGACAGACATGTCGAATCCATTTCCGAGAAAACAATGAATTCCCATTGAAAGCACCCGGCATGTTGTAAATGATAAAGAGATTTAACACAGTTAGCAGTTGCGGTGTTGTTGTTAATTGTATTATTATTTTTGAATACTTATCCTACTACAGACTAAGGAACAGATATAAAAAATATTAATATTCAATAATGTAACTGCTGGTCATAATTTTCTTTGTGTACTTATTCCACGATAAGAAAAAAAGTTGTAAATCGTTGTATTTTGCATCTTTGTAATTTTGGTTAGGGCCTTGGGGTCTACGCAAGCGTTCTTAGTCTCTCTCACACCTTCCCAAGGGGCAGCAATAGCATAATGCCAGATTAATCTAAACCAACCAACCAATGTATTTCCTGTTGGTCAGAGGAATTTACAAATTGTTTGCGATGGAGAAAATTCAAGCACAGATATTAATATTACAAATGAAGGCTTTTGAAAATTAAATACCAAATTCATTTTTAAAGATAACTTCATGCATATATACAAAAACACAGTTAACACTCATTATTATATATATATATATATATATATATATATATATATATATATATATATATATATATATTTATATATATATATATACATATATATATATATATATATATATATGATATATGTGTGTATATATATATATATATATATATATATATATATATATATATATATATATATATATATATATATATACTAAAGTTGAAGGCGGTTGCTTGAAACCAGATAAGCATCATCGGAGGGTGGAGAGATACCAAAATCCTTTAAAGTTATGTATTTATTGCTATACTATGAGTATAGCATTAAAAATTCAGAAGACTTTAAAGAAAGGATTTTACCACCAAGACTCGGACCTTTTTATGACTATCTGGATGTCGAGTCACTTTTTTTACTATATCCCAGTGGAAGAAACAATTGAAATTATTTTAAATAGAATTTTTTTCCAAACCCAGATGTTCTTTTTAATAAATTAATAATAATACAACGGATTTTAAAAACAAAAAGTTACTTCAGTTGGCGGTGCTGGACACTGCCTTCATTTTTAAGTGGAAAAGCATACGTACAAGTCGATGGTATGGCCATGGGATCACCTTTAGGCCCCACTTTTGCTAATATTTTCAGGAACAAATCATCCATCAGGACGGAGACTACCAAATGGCCAGTTTTGACGTAGAATCGTTGTTTACGAATGTACATTGAACGAAACCATAGATATTATTTTAAATAAGATTTTATTAGCGATGACACTGTATTTCATGGTTTTCTAGCAACCCCTTTTTAAACAATTTCTTGAACTTGCTGTGCAAGATTCCATGTTTATTTTTAATCAACGACTCTATTCGCAGGTCGATGGAGTTGCTATGGGGTCGCCACTTGGGCCAATATTTGCCAACTTTTTTTATGTCATATTTGGAAACAGAATTTTTAGATACTTGTCCTATTTCTTGTAAACCAGTGTATTACAGAAGATATGTTGACGACACATTTGCACTTTTTAGATATCAATGGCAAATAGCAAAATTTTTGGAACATTATTAACGTACAACATCCTAACATTAAATTCACAATGGAGATAGAAAATGAAAACAAATTACCATTTCTGGACATCCTTGTCACTAGAGTCAATTCAGAATTCACGACTGCCAGTATATCGGGGAAAAAGACGTTCACGGGATTAGCCAATAACTTCTATAGTTCTTGTCAGAAAACCTTCAAACTTAATACCATATACACATTGGTCTATAGAGCTTTGAATACTCATCCAACTGGCAAATTTTTCATAACGAAATGGAATTTTTAATAACCTTTTTTCAAAAAAACTCTTATCCGAAAGACATTGTACATAATATAATTAATAAATTAGTAGTAACGAATATCCAACCACCTCCTCCGCTAATGGATGTCCCAAAGAAACTAATGTATGCATCGATTCCATATGTAACTAACTCGAAGTTTTCTCTCAGACTCACACAATATAGAACAAGCAAATGCCTTGTCTCAAAATTAACTTATTTCAAATAATCCTTGCAAATTGGCTCACTTTTTTATTTCAAAGATCGTCTGCAGGACTTTATGAGATCCAACGTTGTATATAAACTTCAAATGCGCAGGATGCCCTGCTACTTACGTGGGAATGGGCTACTCGAAGATTACTGCAGATGAGATATTGCAGCCATATGGGTTTCAGTTATAGAACAGGTCAAAAGAATTAGTAATCCTGAATTTTCTAATATAAAGAAATCATGCCGCTAAATGCAAAATAAATGTGATCGAAACAGGACTTCTCAATAATAGTTACACTAAAGACCCGGACCACCTGACTACCTTGGAATCGTTAATTATTAAAAGACTGGTTCCCCCTTATTGAATAACAACACCTCGGCTTCACCTCTACATCTGGCATAGTCAACGTCTTGGACCTGGCTCTTTCAAAAATCATTCCTTGCTTTCCTTCCACTCTAGTTGGTTGGTACCTCAGTTGTTCTTCTTCCTCTTTTTTAACTGTTTATATTTTTATAGCATTTTAACATGATTACTATTGTGAATCCTTATTTTTAGTTTTTTTAATATATGCATTTCGTTTTTTAACAGACTGAAGATGCACAAAGTTGATGATGTGCGAAACGTTTTAAAATAAATATTGGCCTTCATGTGTAAGTATCAATGGACCTCCTGAACCTTCATATATATATATATATATATATATATATATATATATATATATATATATATATATATATATATA
>NC_087207.1:40919034-40929034 GCF_015104395.2 Macrobrachium nipponense
GATCTTACCCCATCCATATCATGAGTTATTTGCAATTTCATAGGACATAATAGGTCTGGATAGCTGATCCCAACTAAAATGATAAAAATAAGTAGAATTTTACAAGCAGAGCATCCTTGTATGATGGCGGTCGAAATATTGTAAAAGCATGTCAAACATAGGAGAGTGTAATGCTGTGTGACAGATTAATAATCACATGAATACAGACAATTGGGTTATGTTAGCAATGAATCTCAGTTCTATTCAGTTATCCTTGGCACCATTATGCTTGAGCAACAAAACTTTTTTTTTTTTTTGTATATTCACAAATGTGGGAAATCTTTAAAATTTCTGTTATCTCAATTAAAAAGAGATTTCTGAAGCCTCTCAGTTTTCCTTTTCTTTTTCAAGGTCACATTTCTATTAGACAAACATCACACTCACTGTTATATTTTCGTGCTCTATTCTATGAAAACTTACTCAGCAATTAATGACCTTTTGAGGCGTGTTCCATGGGTATTCATATTACAAAATTAAAACGTTCGGAGGGTTAATGGGAAAAGAGGGTCAGTGTGACTAAAAATGAGCAAAGTCCTCATGCAAGATTAGGGAGTGGTTTGGGAATAATTAAGACAAACGAGATTGAAAAATAGATTAGGTCACGATAGAATTTTCCTTTACATAAAATAACACAAAACAACACGCCACGCAACTCTCTCTCTCTCTCTCTCATGACAACTAATATAAGACATTTTAACAGTTTTCGGTTTGAAAATTTGTTCTAATATTATCGATATAACTTTTTTCACCTATTTTCTAAAATAACTAATTCACTTGATAAATTAATATGTAAAATCCTTCAGTTTCGAAGTTTTCCCTCATTCTCATTATCCATCTACGCATTCGCCTATCTTAAATGATAATGAAAATATCCGTTTCTGAAATCTCCCCACCGTGAATCTCTCTCTCCTCTCTCTCTCTCTCTCTCTCTCTCTCTCTCTCTCTCTCTCTCTCTCCTACTAATAAATGAGTCATTTACATTTTAAATGCTCTATTTTTCAGTTTCACAACGCTCAATAAAAAACGTAAGAGGCAGGAGTCTTGAAATTTCATGAAAAGGAACAAAATATGATTATAAAATGCTCCCTTGAGCAATAACAGGTAAACTTAACTATGCGTGCCAAAGAGAGGGGAACGCTGGCTTGCTTAATTAATGTTGAAGCTTTTTTAACGCTATTATGATCTCTCTCTCTCTCTCTCTCTCTCTCTCTCTCTCATCAGTACTATAGTTTGTTCATTATGTATATTAACCAGTTTACAATCCTTAATTCACAGAAGGCATAAGAAAAACACAATGACAATAAAGAAACACACAAAACATAATTATATTCACACTGACAATGGACGTTAAATCCGCTCAAACATGAAGTTCTTAAGATCTCGACAGTTAATTGATACGAGTAAAACGGCGTCCAACCACTATGGTAATCGAGTTCCCTTTACAGCGTATAATGCTGTATAAACTCTCACCCACGGCCCATGAAACTCAGCCACGGCCCGGTGCCAGACACATGATCATGGCTAATTTTAACCTTAATTACAATGAGATCTGTAATTTGTTGTTTGTTTGTATGGTGTTTTCACGTTGCATGGAACCAGTGGTTATTCAGCAACGGGACCAACGGCTTTACGTGACTTCCGAACCACGTCGAGAGTGAACTTCTATCACCAGAAATACACATCTCTCACTCCTCAATGGAATGGCCGAGAATCGAACCCGCGACCACCGAGGAGAGAAGCAAACACCAAACCAACCACGCCACTGAGGCGCTAGCAATTTATTATGTTTGATAACTGGAGCGTGGCTGATCAACATACCAATTTGCAGCCCTTTAGCTTCGGTAGTTTTTAAGATCTGAGGCCGGACAGAAAAAGTGAGAAGGGACAGACAAATAGCCTAAACTAATAAAAACTAGCGGATGTAACTGAAATTAAAAGGGAATACTAAATGGTATCACAAACTGTCCAAAATAAAAATTGTTTCGTGAATTATGCCTCACCCCTCGTCCAAGCGAAGCAAAAAAATCATATATCTATATATATATATATATATATATATATATATATATATATATATATATGTATATATATATCTATATATATAGTATATATATATATATATATGTATATATATATATAATATATATATATATATATATATATATATATATATATATATATATACAGTATATAATAAAAGGAGCCATAAAATCATCAAAATATAGAGAGAAAAATACTATATTTCAGAGAATGCTGTCTCCCTCTTCAGGTAGATTGAATGAAAGAAAATTACAGAAAATGTGCTATATATACCAAGAGTCCATCCACAGGTAAGCCATTTGGGTCTCTCCCGCTGATAATCTTCCTTAAATCTTCTTAAGCGTTTGGTTGAATGAAAACCTTGTCAATGACATCTGAATCCCATGCTCCCTTTGAGATGTTCATTACCTGCCTCTGTTTAATCAAGGCAGATTCCATCATTTGACTCTTGTACCAGCAGTTGCTGCTATAAATTATATGTGACAAATTCCAGTTTATTCTATGGTTCTGTTCATTTATATAGTCGAAAATAGCTGGGTTCTGCTGTCCATACCTAATTGACCGGGTATGTTGTATTAAGCTCTGGGGAAGTGACTTTCCTGTAAATCAGTTCACCCCCCCCTTCCCCCACCCTATTCACACAACTCGACAAGAAAAGGGGGGCCATAGAAAATAAAATGTTTCACGTATCCATCCTCTTTTATTCTGATCTAGTTACGTTTTTCGGTTGAAACCAACACAAGGTATGGTTCGTACAACCTTATTAATATATACGAACGGCTTATTTACTCTGAGGTGCCCTAAAATACAATGAAGTAAAGACATAGACTATGGGGTAAAACATCATTTATTAATGCAATGTCATAATGAATAAGGGTTCCAAAGTAAAAGAATGTCTACAAGAACACGGTAAAATGGTCTTGATGAACAGAAGAAAAAGATAAGCAGAACGCCAGTAAGTTGACAGTTATTAAGGAAAATTATAATAATATAATAGGTGCAGATTACTTGAAAACATGAAAGAAAAAAAAAGTTTCTGCCTAAGAAAGGGAAAGTTCAATCCAACAAAACTGGGCCTTTTCAAATAAATAAATAATCAGTCACCAAAATGGGAAGAAAAGAAATCTCCACGCAGTGTTTTGTGACACCGAAAACAAAAAGCTGGGAAGAAGAAGAATATCACACAGATCACGAAATGCTTTGGCTAAAGGAAAAGGTCGTAAGTTGTTTTATGCCATACATTATACAGACTATTAGTTTATAGCTCTTCATATGATATAGTTATATTAGAAAATAATGACGCATTTTTTGGGGGTGGGAGGGGGGGTGTTATTTGTGAATAAATCTTTGCAAGAATTTCAAAAACTTTTTCGTATGTCTATCAAACTTTCAAAAAAATTAAAAAATTCATGACTGCTGAAGTTTAGCCTTAGGGAAGTACCAGGCTGACGGATGGCGTCTTGATAAAAAGAATTAGGCATCTCTTTTCTTCTATAAAATCATTACTGATACCGGCACTATCTGTACTCTTATCCCGAAAACCAGTGCTTACTTTCACGGAACGTATTTCGCTGCTAATCTTCCGGAAGCCAAACGCTGTACACGTTTTATGAGTTATCTCTCTCTCTCTCTCTCTCTCGCTTCCCACCACATCACCCTTAGTATTATTTTCACAGGAAATAACTTTCCTCTTTATATAGCAGAGAGTATCGTCACCATCATCATCCAGGATACCGTGAGAGAGGAAGACAGCTTATTTACCATGATAGTGCGGCCTTCCAGTTGTAAACATCGTTGTACTCCTGGGTAACAAATACAATTGTTTGTTCATGGCAAACACGGAAGGTTCATGAGCCTGGTCTGTTTAGAATGGTATATATTACCTATTTAATGAGATAAAACGCATTTTCCAGGAATGCTCAGCAGACGAGTAAATACGCCTCGGAAAAGGGAATGGGGCGAGAGGAAAATATGCAGTGCGTTGGTGCTTTTGGCTATTTTCTTTAAAGGAGAAGAGCCACCAAAGAAGGCCGTTGAAAAGCGAAGACGCGTCATTAGTACGAAAATTTCCGGGAGAAAATATCTCGGTAATTTCTGGGAATAGGAAAGCACCGGCCTTTGCTGTCCTTTCCAGCGCCCAAATGAAGGTGGAAGAAATAAAAGGCTTTTTACAGGACCTTCACTTTGCCAAGAGATATGACACAGCCTCCAATTTTCTTCTAAAAGAACTGTTGATGAATACCATGCTGACGATAAAGCTTAGCGTTTACTTGTGACAGGATTTTTTACCTTAAAAATGCAATGTAAGATGATTCTCAATCTCTAGAGATCCACTGTACCTGATAAGCAAGAGGTATAATCAGTAGGACGGGATCTTCCACTTAAGTTGAGACAAGTTGCTATTAATCAATTTCCTTTTCTTGTTCTTGATCGCATAAGGCCACTCTTCCTTTTGTGAAATGTACGGCTGTCTCCAATTCCATACAGAAGAGGGCACAATATAATTAATAAGCATGATAATGGTGAGGATGATAATCACGACGATAACTGTAATGAAGAAAAGGTGAGAAAATTGCTGAGATAATGAGAAGTTATAGATTTCAGGACTAATTTATTTTGAGACACTTTGCGGGATGTGAAATTACCGGAGCTGACTCCTAATTGAATTCGTTTTTCATCATTATACCATAATGAATTTCCAGGAATTCATTACTGCATCGGAAACAGTTTTGATAACCCCGGGTTCATACTTTTTAACCATTTTATTACTTTATTAGATACAATAATAATAATAATAATAATAATAATAATAATAATAATAATAATAATAATAATAATAATAATAATAATAATAATAATAATAATAATACTTTATTAAAAGTAATGGCTACTTCAGCAGCATTACACTTGTAGAGATTCTTCTCTATTTTGCGAATAGCGGGCTTTTCAGTGCTACTTAAACAGGCTAGTAGAGCGACTATAGAGGTCATGGTAAAATACAGGGTCAACAAAATAGGTGTATATATTTGAATTTTACAGATCAACTATGATACCATAGTCATCAAAGTCATTAACGATTTTTCTCTCTCTCTCTCTTCTCTCTCTCTCTCTCTCTCTCTCTCTCTCTCTCTCTTCTTAAAGGACGGCGTGGCAATGGGCTCCCCACTGGGGGTCCTCTTCGCTAACTTTTATATGGGCAACCGTGGAGGAACGGGTCTTCGCCAGGATGCAGCAACCCCGCAGATATGGACGTTATATTGACGACATCTTTGTGCAAGTCGACGCCGAGATGAGGTAGAAGCCTCCGTCAAGCATTTCAGCAGTGTAGGTGTGCTGAATTACACAGTCGAACGCAGCTCCGACGATCGGCTCCCCTTCCTCGACGTCCTTGTAAGCAAGACGGAAGACGTCTCCGTACTTCAGTCTACACAAAGAAAACCAATTTAGGACTTTGCTTCAACGGAGACAGCGAGTGCCCCGCCAAGATTCAAAAGCACCACCGTCAGGGCCTTCGTCAGGAGGGCCCTCTCCCACTGCTCGACCTGGCAGGACACTCACCAGGAACTCGACCGCGCCTCCCAAGTACTTGTGAATAACGGGTACTCAAATAAATTAATCAGCAAGGAAGTCCGTACAGCCCTGGAGATATGTACGGTAGTGAGAGCCCGCAGCGCCCCGCCCCCAGGATAATATCAAGCTGTACTACAAAGCCTTCATGAGTTCCCATTACCGTGAAGAAGAGGACGCCATTAAGAAAATTATTTCTGATAATGTATCCCCGACTGACGACACCAAGAATATCGACTTAATCATATATTACCAGAATCAGGAGGACGCGCCGATCTTATTATGAAAAATTAACCCCTCTCCACAGGTACGAGAACCCCTGAAGCAGACGCATGTAGTGTACCATTATTACATGCCCAGTCCGCGAATGCAGCGGTGCCTACGTAGGTATGACTACCATGCGACTGTCGAAGAGTCTCTCGTGCCACGCCCAAGAGGGGGCTATAAAGAATCACGCCCGCACCAAACATCACGAGGCCATCTCCCGAGATGTCATCATATAGAACACGAAGATCATCGGGAGGGCCCCTGATGCCCGTCGGTTGCGCCTGCTGGAGGCGCTCCTCATCCAGCAAATAAAACCTACACTGAATACGACGCAGAAAGAATTTCTCCTCCTACGAGTATGAGAAGACCTGCCACCAACAATGACACCACCGATCATGACAACTCTATGGATGACAACGCCCACGAACGAGGTACTCCTGCAGCCGATGGACAAATCAAAGTAGCCGTGACGTCCCACAGCGTAGCGCAACGCCCATCAATGTTACAGCGCCGCTTAGGGGGTCCAGGCGGCTGCAGGATATGCTGCAACGCAACCATAGGCTCGAAGAAAGTGGATTGAGACCTGGCTCAGGCAGCCAATGAAAACAAGACTCACCGCCACCTGCCAATAGGAGAAAAGCATGGGGAAGACCCCCTGCTGTCAACCACAGATATAAGGAGGACGGACACCGCACCAAGATCAGTCCACCCTCAGCTTCCCAGCCCGAGGATGTCTGGCAGCTCCAGACGAAAGCTCGCTTTAAGAAAGAAAGAGAGAGAGAGAGAGAGAGAAAATCGTTAATGACTTTGATGACTATGGTATCATAGTTGATCTGTAAAATTCAAATATATACACCTATTTTGACCCTGTATTTTACCATGACCTCTATAGGCGCTCTACTAGCCTGTTTAAGTAGCACTGAAAAAGCCGCTATTCGCAAAATAGAGAAGAATCTCTACAAGTGTAATGCTGCTGAAGTAGCCATTACTTTTAATAAAGTATGCTTGAGAGAGGGTCTGCTTCCTAAGTACAATAATAATAATAATAATAATAATAATAATACCGCCATACTCAAATATCTTAATGCGGATGCACACGAATCCAGCTTCCAGTATATTGGCTGGAGGGGGAAATATACTCGTTTTATGCACTTCGAATTTCGATGCTATCGCTTCAAATTGTCGAAGTTATTTTAGATGAAAAGTTTGATCATGGATGAAAGCACTATTATTTAAAAGGCGTTTTATGACTAAGCATTGCCCTATTTTACGTTCACTCCAAGGCAGTAGAAGAACTCCAGGTTCTTTTGGTGCATTTTTATGTCAAAAACAGTAATAATTAAATTTTTCGACAGATGGAGGTCTCTGACCAGGTGCAACATAGCTTACATTTAGGGCTTTAGTTGAAATTCTGAAATCACCCCAGTTGTTTGTTTTGCAGTACGAGAGAGCAATTTATTTATTTACTTATTTATTTATTCTTATTTTGGTTTGTTTTAGCGCGTGTTGCATTTACATAGGTGCCACTTTGGAACGTGCTTCAAATTTAATTGCAACATCCTAGGTATTATCAATGTTTATTCAGATCCATCCGTGCAGAAGAATCAGAATAACTGAGCAGGTTACAATGATCTTAATGCAGTTATGTAAGAGTGTAATGAGACATTTTGTCGCCTGAAGAACCTTACGAATAATAGAAGAATTGTATGGGAAAAAATAACCTATTTAATGAATCATCCAAAGAAAAGTATTTGCACTTCATCAGTTCTTGCTGCAAACACGATTTTGTTATATTTTCCTAGGTTATTGACACCAGATTACCAAATATTAATTTCTGAAAGTGTAGATATTGCAAAATTTCCAGAAATATGAAAACGACGTCTTGCTTGTACCTCTAGAGTTCTATTCAAGGAAACACTTACAGACCAAAAAATACGGTTTTTGGCCCACGAAGCATCGCTCCAATCTGCTAAAGCTTTTGAATAAAAGATATGAAAACGGTAGCCTCTTCAGAAATTTTTTTTTAGACTTTCAGTTCCGTGCATGAAACATTTTCTGGCCTCAGCTTCGGCAATCGGAGGCATTGGAGGAGATAGAAATGGCAAAAGTTCCAGGCGTATGACTTCTTTATTCTAGCATTATTATCGTTCGGCGTCACAGTATCAATAGAATACATATTGTCTACCCATCAAGTCCCTTAACAAATCTTTCCGCTGCATGCATCCTATGTCTTCTCTTCTTATGCATTTTATTGACAAATGTTGCAGAACTTAACATATAGAACTATCCGCTCTCAATACAGGAAAATTAACTCGCATTTCCTTAATGGCAGTATTTAAAACCATTCTTGAAATCAGAACACCAAGATCTTGGACTGGTTAATATGAGCTCAAATATATTAACAAAGTACTCTTCTTTAAATCGATAATGTAACAGGGAATGCCATGTACGCTATATCTACTGACACTGAAGATTTCTTCGAGCACGTTTAAGTGTAAACTTTAAATCGGCTTAATATCACCTATTGAAGATATCAATTTTTCCGATACTAGGATATCTCAGCTGTTTCGTATGCCATCATTGTAAGCAGAGTATGGATATATATGAGAATTCGCATTGTAAAATCATTTATCTCTACTTCCAAAAATATTTTGGAATTTCAATGGACCATACAAATTATGATAAAAAGAAAGGCAGAAACTGGTAATGCCAATTATTCTTTACCAGCGACCACGCCCATATAAGTGACTGCATTGAATCTTTTCTTATAAATATTTATACTTGCTAATTACTTTTCTATTGAAATAAAGTAGCTTTTTGGAATTTATTTTACTGAAAACAAGGTATTAATCCACGTAATTTTAGTCTTTAATTGACAATGTTTATAGATGAAAAAAAATTTGACTTTGGATATCTGAACAGGTTAAATGCTAGCCCAGAATTCAGAATGAAATGTCTTATACTCCCTCACAGCAGGAAAAAAGTTTAGGTATTGCTACGAAATAGTTGGTAATTGTCGACATTCATCAAATTTATATTTGAGGATGAAAAACTAAAAAGTTTAGTCATAATAAGGGATAAAAATTATGGACATCGAAAATGACCGAATCTTCACTAAATCCCCGGCCGAGGACAAAGTTTGCATTCAATGATCCCACTTCAATAAGTCACCTTATAGTGAGATTTTGACACATGATATTTTGGTACTCGCTTTCTTAGGCCACAGGATTAATAAAAGCATAGCACAATAGGAACTGCTGGATATGGGTGAATAGCGAAGTGTGGAGAAGGGCTGAATTGATGCTGACGAGTCTTGTGTATTTGTATATGGCGCTACTGATGTTCAATGCATATATGGGTTTATCCTAGATATAAAATATTCAGCACTCTAAGGAGGAATCATTTATTTAAAGTTTGTCATCGCTTACCTACATTTCCTCATTCAAAAATGACTGCGTCAGATATATGCAGCCTTCTAGTTTCTCTTCATGTCATAGGGGGACAAAATTGCTAGCTCATTCCCTCTTTATCTTGAATCCAACGGGTACTGGTACTTATTTAGATTTATAGGTGGAAGCGATCTATGGACTAAGCCAACGTGAGATAGTAGGAGGTGCACCACTGAGCAAAGGTAAAAGTACATACATACACACATACATACTGCTTATAATGCATGTGCTTGTATTATATACGCAAACATATATATATATACATATATATATATATATATATATATATATATATATATATATATATATAGTATATATATATATATATATATATAGATATAATATATATATATATAGACATATATATATATATATATATATATATATATATATATATATATATATATATATATAATGTACAAGGAAAAATCTCTCTTGCCCCTGATATATATGCTCTACCAAAGACTGTACTTCCGCCTTTGTTCCCCATGTTGAGGGATTTCCTTCTTCTATAGCGGTTTGATGCTGACAAAATTATCAGGAGATCACGGGAGTGGAAGAAACTTTCTCTCGGAAGAGCTGTCGTATAAATTCTCTCGGAAAGAGATATTCCATATGTTCACTGAATATGTCAGCGA
>NC_087207.1:40931643-40946643 GCF_015104395.2 Macrobrachium nipponense
GTAAATAATTGTTTCTATTTCAAATCAGCCTTGGTTCGAGGTTTCATATTTTGTTCTTTATTTTTATGTTTAAGTATTAACGTACAGACGGCCAACGAAGAATTGGCGTAGTTTCTTAATTCATTGTTCGTTATGGAAATATTGCCATATGCAGGTGCCAGATTATGTTTACTTAACAATAAATAACATTTCCTTTCAAAGGTGCTATACTTGAAATAAATTACATTATAACTGAGTAGACTTATTCAACGTATTAAAGATAATTATTTTGTAAAGTAAGGTTAATATATACCGATGGGTCCACGATTTCTAATTTAATTCTCAACTCTAGCTTCCTGACAGCATACCGAAGATTTTGAAGTTGGCTTTGCTGCCGCTCGAGTCTTGACTCAACATATCGTACTGCACTGGGGTGTTGTCATTTCGTCTCTTACAGCCGATAAATAATAGTACGTCAAGGCGTTAACATTCTTTGGAAACGATGTTTAGTTAAACTAATTTTGTCCTTTGATCAGTTAAAATAATTTGCATGACACATTTAGTGGGCCTAAATGGGCCTTCTGATCTTCCCACATGATTAGCCTAGGTCTATTTTCAACAGCATACTCTCTTGGATACGTAATATTAATGAATATTTAAATACGACAATATATATTATATATATATATATATATATATATATATATATATACATATAGTAATCTGCTTTGATTTGAATATTTCCCATTATTCTTGTTTTATTATCCCTGTTCGCTTCTCTTCTTATCCTTTTCATAATTGCTCAACATAATTAACTCAGACCTAGCTATTCAAAGTCAAAAAGCAATCATAAAAATATTAGACGAATATAATTCAGTCTTCTTTTTTTATCGAATTCCTTGCATATCATCCTGTTTCATTTGGACACCTTGGAAAGCTGTGGGAGTCAAAACTGACGATACATTAAGAAAGGCTTACTTTCCTTTAAAGCTTCTTTAGGTTGATCTTTCTGTAGCTATTAATTTCTTCTAAATAGAAATTAATTCAAATTAGTTTCACGTGTATACCCACTAGACCTACTACCATAAGCATATTAAGTAGCTGAAAGGATAAGAAATATGAAAGGTGACGTTCTTGTTTAAGTCTATTTCATATGTTTTTTTTCTTTTTCAAGAAAAACCTACTGCTTTAATGAAGGGTTGCTCTTTGACGGCTACAGTGTGTAACACAGAGTGTATGCACATATTTTGCGGAATGAAAGATAAGTTTCTTTGAACAGAAAATTTTATTTTATAAACATGCATTTTAAGGCGTCCGTTGTCGGTGCGGGGAATTTTAAAATAAACCGTTATCATTACTGATGCTTTCACGAGATGGAGTTCGTAGTGAGAAGTCAGATCTAGTCGCCTGAGATGTAGAAGAGCGGAGGTGATGGAAGGATTAGGCCCCCCCGATGTTAATAAAGTATCTCCCAATAAAATGTATTCTTTAGGTTTTGAAGAAAAAAATGCATGCATCATTGAAACCGTTTCCCTCCCTATCCGTGGTATTCACTGGCCACCGATAGAAAACAAAACAAATGAGTAAGCCTAACTGAATCTCTCATCTATCAAAGATAAGTTTTGCTTTATTCATTAGACTTAATTCATTAGACAACTATCAAAGACTTCATGTGTAGATTTAAAAATCTCTTCCTCTCCATCTAAAGTATTCATCAGACACCAGTCATAAGCGTAGAGCTAGTTATGATTCCTGGTTCAGCAATGTCGTGACGAGGCACTAGAATTCAAAGTTCACAAATGAATGTTGCTCAGCAACATTTACATTACTGTATTGTCTTGCTCTCATGTGGTGCTTCGAGGTATTCCCACCTCTAGGCCCCATGTTCTAAATTGTCGTTTCTTTAAACAATTTTATCATCTATGTATGATTCTCTCCGGTTTATTAAGTTTTTCTTGATATCTCTCCAACAGGAGAATTATTGCACAGGAGAATTATTGCAGTGCAATAATTCTCTCGCTCAACGAGGGATGTTTCCCTTAGACCGCGATAAATGACACATTGACATTAGATTCCCGTGCAACTAACGTCAAAAACAATAGAGTGAGGTCGCCTGGTTCACACTGTTAAGATATCGTTTTTTTTTTCTTTTTCTTTTTAAATTTGATAGCATTTTGTGAGATTCCAATGTTTTCTGTAAAATTTAACAAATTTAATAGTTCAACTACCTTCAACTTAATATTGAAATGATAATTTAAGGACTATGTTTATGCGATACTACTAGTGATAGGTGTCTCCTGTCTATTTGGTAATGTATATCTATGATTGTGATATGACGTTTTTTATCACTTCGTTTCGTTCACGTCAATTTTGCTATATGGAAAATAGTTTTACACAATAACATAACATAATGTTCTAAAGATATCAGTGACTGTTTTTAACGTCATTACACATGATTTCTTCCATCTTTGAAAAGAAAAATAGATAAATAAGGCATGAATCGTGCGTCAGGCAGGTGAACGAAAAATTATGAAACTCTGCCACGAGTTTTTTTGGTCGACAGTACATAGTTCGTTGTGCTGCTTCCTCTTGTAGATAATTATCAAACAACCCTATTAACGCTTTGTTATTGTTTACTTTCATTCGAGTGTGAGTGGCGGTGCGAGTGTTGTGCTGGAAAAGCACGTCGCCTTCCCAGGAAAGTTCGGGCCGTATCGTCACCCCAGAAAGACTAGTACAGCAGCCACCTCGGAATATTTTATGTTGGAGGATTTACTGATCACGGCTTTCATCTCTTTGCCTCGCAAGGACTTGTGTCACTTGCGACCTGCCACCGTTTCTTTTTCTTCCGTTGGAGGAGTCCACAGATAGACAGGGCTGGCGCTGGATCCCAGCTCTGTAGGAGAGGCTTCTGCCGTGCCCCGGCGGCGTACTGAGGGTCTTTGTGCTGATCTGCACGTCTGGGCTGTCGAGGCTCGTGAGGAGTCACGTAGGGAGGCTAACACTAGGTAAGGTGTCGACCTTTATATTTTCCTTCGGGAGACGTCTGCCGCTTATTGGTCTGACCCAGTGATTAGTAGCAGATTGGTGGTCCCCAGCGACTCCATGGACACCTATCTACATCCCCCAAAGGAATTAGTAAATTGGTTATTCCTCAACATAAGCGTATAGGACTATATATATACATACTCATATTGATATATTGTTATAGTTTTTGATGGATGGTAAGCCTGTTATGATTGATTTGTGGTCGTGCGCGAATTTAGATTTATTCATTAGGTAGGTAATTTTAAGGTTTTCACTCTTTTATTGAACTCATTACTTCTTTCTAGCTTTCTTTAGTTTTAGGCTAGTGTATTGATTTTGGGCCCGCTCTATTAGAGCTATTTATTTGCTAATTACGTGTTTTCCCTCTATTTATATTACTGGTCTAGGGTTTTAGCTTTTTTAGTTTTAGGGGAA
The DNA here is from genome assembly GCF_015104395.2 of Macrobrachium nipponense. Classification (NCBI taxonomy): domain Eukaryota; kingdom Metazoa; phylum Arthropoda; class Malacostraca; order Decapoda; family Palaemonidae; genus Macrobrachium; species Macrobrachium nipponense. The sequence goes on from NC_087207.1 coordinate 40,935,085, forward strand.
CCTTGTGTTGAAGACATTGCTAATCTGTCTTCTGGGCATATAATTGCCCATATATCTCTCTGGATTCTTGGTTCATTTGTACTTGCACAAGGTTGATTTAGTATTAAGTTTTGTTTTTATAATAAATATTGTTAGTTTTTGTTTTTTGTTTACCACATTCCCATTCACTGTGTTGCATTATTACTGCCTACGATCCCTAAATAACATCTTGAAAAGATTCTGCAGAACGGCCTCCTAGGGGTCGTAACACTGATTTATGTTATATAAAAAAACACCAAAAGAACCTGGGGTTCTTCTACTGCCTCGGAGTGAACGTAAAATAGGGCAATTTTTAGCTATGAAATGCTTCAGCAATCAACACTAAAACGCTTTTTAAATAAAAAGTGCTCTCATCCACGATCAAACTTTTCATCTAAAATAACTTCGACAATTTGTTAAGCGATAGCATCGAAATCTGAAGTGTATAAAACGAGTATATTTCCCCCTCCAGCAAATATACTGGAAGCTGGATTCGTGCGCATCCTCATTAAGGTATTTGAGTATGGCGGTATTATTATCATTATTTATTATTATTATTGTATCTAATAAAGTAAGCAAATGGTTTTAAAAGTATGAACCTGGTGTTATCAAAAACTGTTTCAGGAATTCTAAAAATTTGTCCTAGTTGTATTTGAAATGGCAAATTACCAACAACTGCGCTTTTTTTTAAATGAAAATATATTTTCAAGTAAAGTATTGCGATGCAAGTAATTAACTCCTGCAAATTCATGATGGTATAATGATGAAAAAAAAAAAAAAAAAACGAATTCAATTAGGAGGAGTCAGCTCCGGTAATTTCACATCCCAGCAAAGTGTCTTATAATAAATTAGTGCTGAAATCTATAACTTCTCAATATCTCAGCAATTTTCTCGCCTTTTCCTCATTACAGTTATCGTCGTGATTATCATTCTCACCATTACTAAGCTTATTAGTTATATTGCGCCCACTCCTGTATGGAACTGGAGACAAGCCATACATTTCATAAAAGGAAGGAAGAGTGACCATATGTGATCATATACGGAAACAAGAAAAGTAAGTTGATTAATAGCAACTTGGCTCAACTCAAGTGGAATATCCCGTCCTACCGATTATACTTCTTGCTTATCAGGTGCAGTGGATCTCTAGACATTGATAATTATCTTACATTGCATTTTCAAGGTAAAAAATCCTGGCATAAGTAAACGATAAGCATGGTAATCATCAACAATTCTTTAGAAGAAAATTGGAGGCCGTTTCATTTTTCTTGGCAGAGGGAAGGTCTGTAAAAAGAAAAAGCCCTTTATTTCTTCCACCTTCATTTGGGCGCTGGAAAAGACAGCAAAGGCCGGTGCTTTCCTATTCCCAGAAATTAGAGAGATATTTTCTCCCACCGGAAAATTTTCGTACTAATGACGCGTCTTCGCTTTTCAACGGCCTTCTTTGGCGGCTCTTCTCCTTTAAAGAAAATAGCCAAAAGCACCACCGCACTGCATATTTTCCTCTCGCCCCATTCCCTTTTCCGAGGCGTATTTACTCCTCTGCTGAGCATTCCTGGAAAATGCGTTTTATCTCTTTAAATAGGTAATATATACCATTCTAAACAGACCAGGCTCATGAACCTTCCGTGTTTGCCATGAACAAACAATTGTATTTGTTACCCAGGAGTATAACGATGTTTACAACTGCAAGGCAGCACTATCATGGTAAATAAGCTGTCTTCCTCTCTCACGGTATCCTGGATGATGATGGTGACGATTACCCTCTGGTGATATAAAGAGGAAAGTTATTTCCTGTGAAAATAATATTAAGGGTGATGTGGTGGGAAACATGAGAGAGAGAGATAACACAAAACGTGTACAGCGTTTGGCTTCCGGAAGATTAGCAGCGAAATACGTTCCGTGAAATTAAATACTGGTTTTTGGGATAAGAATACAGATAGTGCCGGTATCAGTAATGATTTTATAGAAGAAAAGAGATGCCTAATTCTTTTTATCAAGACGCCATCCGTCAGCCTGGTACTTCCCTAAGGCTAAACTTCAGCAGTCATGAATTTTTTAATGTTTTTGAAAGTTTGATAGACATACGTGAAAGTTGTGAATATCTGGCAAAGATTTATTCACAAATAACCCCGCCCCCCAAAAAAAATGCGTCATTATTTTCTAATATAACTATATCATATGAAGAGATATAAACTAATAATCTGTATAATGTATGGCATAAAACAACTTACGACCTTGTCCTTCAGCCAAAGCATTTCTTGATCTGTGTGATATTCTTCTTCTTCCCAGATTTTTGTTTTCGGTGTCACAAAACACTGCGTGCAGATTTCTTTTCTTCCCATTTTGGTGACTGATTATTTATTTATTTAAAAAGGCTCAGTTTTGTTGGATTATGATACTCGCCATTTACTTGGCGGAAACGTTTTTCTTTCATGTTTTCAAGTAATCTGCACCTATTATATTATTATAATTTTCCTTAATAACTGTCAGCTTACTGGCATTCTGCTTATCTTTTTCTTTTGTTCATCAAGACCTTTTTACCGTGTTCTTGTAGGCATTCTTTTACTTTGGAACCCTTATTATGACATTGCATTAATAAATGATGTTTTACCCCATAGTCTATATCTTTACTTCATTCTATTTTAGGGCATCTCAGAGTAAATAAGCCGTTCGTATATATTAATAAGGTTGTACGAACCATACCTTGTGTTGGTTTCAACCGAAAAACGTAACTAGGTCAGAATAAAAGAGGATGGATACGTGAAACATTTTATTTTCTATGGCCTCCTTTTCTTTGTCGAGTTGTGTGAATGGGGTGGGGGGAGGGGGGTGAACTGATTTACAGGAAAGTCACTTCCCCAGAGGTTAATACAACATAACCGGTCAGTTAGGTATGGTTAACAGAACCCAGCTATTTTCAACCATATAATTGAACATAAACATATATATAAACTGGAATTTGTCACGTATAATTTATAGCAGCAACTGCCGGTACAAGAGTCAAATGATGGAATCGGCCTTGATTAAACAGAGGCAGGTAATGAACATCTCAAAGGGAGCATGGGATTCAGATGTCATTGACAAGGTTTTCATTCAACCAACGCTTAAGAAGATTTAAGGAAGATTATCAGCGGGAGTGACCCAAATTGGCTTACCTGTGGATGGACCTCTTGGTATATACCTATACCACCTTTTCTGTAATTTTCCTCATTCATCTACCTGAAGAGGGAGACAGCAGTCTCTGAAATATAGTATTTTTCTCTTTATATTTTGATGTTTTTATGGGCTCCTTTTTATTATGTACATATATATATATATATATATATATATATATATATATATATATATATATATAATATATATATAATTTTTTTTTGCTTGGCTTGGACGAGGGGTGAGGCATAATTCACGAAACAATTTTTATTTTGGACAGTTTGTGATACCATTTTAGTATTCCCTTTTAATTTCAGTCACATCCGCTAGTATTTATTAATTTCTGTAATAGAAAACTTTTGATACGGCTATTTGCCTATCCCTCCTCACTTTTTCTGTCCGGCCTCAGATCTTAAAACTACCGAAGCTAGAGGGCTGCAAATTGATATGTTGATCAGCCACGCTCCAGTATCAAACATAACAAATGCTAGCGCCTCAGTGGCGTGGTTGGTTTGGTGTTTGCTTCTCACCTCGGTGGTCGCGGGTTCGATTCTCGGCCATTCCATTGAGGAGTGAGAGATATGTATTTCTGGTGATAGAAGTTCACTCTCGACGTGGTTCGGAAGTCACGTAAAGCCGTTGGTCCCGTTGCTGAATAACCACTGGTTCCATGCAACGTAAAAACACCATACAAACAAACAATAACAAATTGCAGATCTCATTGTAATTAAGGTTAAAATTAGCCATGATCCATGCGTCTGGCACCGGGCCGTGGCTGAGTTTCATGGGCCGTGGGTGAGAGTTTATACAGCATTATACGCTGTACAGGGAACTCGATTACCATAGTTGTTGGACGCGTTTTTTTACTCGTATCATTTAACTGTCGAGATCTTAAGAATTTCATGTTTGAGCGGATTCAACGTCCATTGTCAGTGTGAATATAATTATGTTTTATGTGTTTCTTTATTGTCATTGTGTTTTTTTGTGCCTTCTGTGAATTAAGGATTGTAAACTGGTTAATATACATAATGAACAAACTATAGTACGATGAGAGAGAGAGAGAGAGAGAGATCATAATAGCGTTAAAAAGCTTGAACGTTAATTAAGCAAGCCAGCGTTCCCTCTCTTTGACACGTATAGTTAAGTTCACCTGTTATTGCTCAAGGGAGCAGGGAGCATTTTTATAAGCATATTTTGTTCCTTTCATGAAAGAAAGGACATGTCACCTCAAATTTCCTAGGGAACTGCAAGCCTTGGGTTATCATAGATTTACTATTTAACCTTTTTAATTCGTGTTTATTAAATAGAAATTTCAAGGCTCCTGCCTCTTACGTTTTTTATTGAGCGTTGTGAAAACTGAAAATAAAGCATTTAAAATGTAAATGACTCATTTATTAGTAGGAAGAGAGAGAGATTAGAGAGAGAAGAGAGAGAGATTCACGGTGGTGAGATTTCAGAAACGGATATTTTCATTATCATTAATGATAGGCCAATGCATAGATGGATAATGAGAAAGAGAGAAAACTTCGAAACTGAAGGATTTTACATCTTATTTATCTATCACACAGCATTACACTCTCCTGTGTTTGACATGCTTTTACAATATTTCGATCGCCATCATACAAGGCTGCTCTGCTTGTAAAATTCTACTTAATTTTTTATTTATCATTTTAGTTGGGATCAGCTATCCAGACCTATTATGTCCTATGAAATAGCAAATAACTCATGATATGGATGGGATAAGATCAATCTATAGCATTTCAATTACTCCTCTGAAAGCCTGAGTTCCATAAATGACTAAGCTATGAAGTGAATATATGAATTCATCTCTGCTTTTGGGAGTAAATATTTTCCACGTTAACTAATGAAGGAAAGATAGAGAGTGAATAGAGAATATTAGTGACAAATTCAAGCTGAAAGACGCGAGCATTTTATTAACACGCTCTCTCTCTCTCTCTCTCTCTCTCTCTCTCTCTCTCTCTCTCTCTCTCTTAATCATATATATATATATATATATATATATATATATATATATATATATATTGCACACACACACACACACATATATATATATATATATATATATATATATATATATAATATATACATATATTATATACACAGTAAACAAACTAGATATTTATAGTACTAAATCCATATGATATGCTTTTTTTTACCCTACTGTACCCCGTGTCATGAATTATTCAGACGCAATTAATAAATTACAGGGAGAATTTTAATTTAATGAGAAACTCTCATAATTTAATTATCTCTGATCACGTTCCTTGAAATCCCCTCCACGTGTCTGGGGATGAAAACACCAGAGCTACAAAACGAGAGCGAAGAATCCTCTCCTGTTTTAGTCACACTTAGTTTGAAGGCGCTGTAAGTCCAAGTCCGCCTGTTTTATGCGCTTCATCAAAACATTTCATGTCTTGACTGAATAGAGTGTAATGAAAACAGAGTTCGTCTCAAGTTAAGTACATACAGCGTCTGCTTTTTTCAGTAGTCTGGGTCCATTCTCTCTTGCCCTCATTATCCATCTCTCTCTCTCTCTCTCTCTCTCTCTCTCTCTCTCTCTGTAGTTTTTGCTGTCTAAACCTCCTGAGTTTAGTTTACGAGCTCTACTGTGGTTGTCTGGCGATTAATACTCCTTGCGGAACCTTTATACAAACAAACTCATACATATAGATATTATATATACACACATACAGACACATGCCTGGCGCGTCATATAGTATAATTAGATTATAATATACTATATATATAATATTATATATATATATATATATATATCGATGTAATTATTATAAATCATATATAATATAAATTTTTTTTTATTAATATTATTATATATATTATAATATTATTATAATAGTAATTTAATATATATAAATATATAAATATAGATTATTATATTATATATATTTGGCAATGTATGTATGTATGATTGGTATGGGTGCCCGGGCCGTCGGTCTGACGGGACTAAGATTCGGGAACGGAGATGGTTTTTCCACCCCGGAAGGTCAAGACTTATGTTCGGGAGCCCGGAAACCGCCGGGAGCCTGAGCTCCCAAAATTTCTACTTCCCGCCCTCCGAAGGTTGAAAAGAGAATCCCTGAAACAGAGCTGGTTCTGCCCGTGAAACGGGGATGTCTAGGACCGTAGACTTAGTTATTTTACAAATTTTCTGTACACTATGACTTACCATGTGGGAAAGAGTACTATAGGGTAAACATCAATGACATCAAAGAGGGTGGTTTTAGAAGGGGGTGTGCAGAGAGAAAAAATGAGAGGGAGAGAAAGTGAGAGAGAGTAGACGGGATGTGAGGAAAAAACAGACAGACAGACAGACAGACAGAGTTGGTATTACTGAGAAGCAAGAGGGTAAGAGACAGTGATTGTTGGAGAGAGAAAGAGAGATTAAGAGAAAGGAATGAGAGGGAGAGGAAAAGAGAGAGAGAGAGGGAGAAAGAGTAAGAGAAAGGAGCGAGAGGAGAAGGAAGAGAGAGAGAGAGTTGAGGCGGTGTTAGGTAGGAGAAAGATGGTAAAAAGTTAGAGAGGGAGAGAGAGACGGACAGACATTAGAGAAAGTGGTTAGGTTAGACAGAGAGACAGCGAGACAGAGAAGAGTGGTTGTTAGGAGCAGAGAGACAGCGAGACAGAGAGTTGGTATTAGTGAGAAGAAAGAGAGAAAGAGACAGTGATGGTGGAGACAGAAAGAGAGTCAGAGAAAGCTTTCTCTTTTCTTTCTTTTCCATTTCAATTTCAAGCGCCTTCAGTTCCAAGCCAGGTTGGCTTTTGCCATGACTATCAATAAAGCCCAGGGACAGTCTCTCACAGTGGCTGGCATCAACTTGGAGTAACCTTGCTTCCTACGGGCAGCTTTATGTGGCGTGCTCAAGAGTGGGCTCTCCGGAACGCCTGTTCATTTTGTCACCGGAGGGAAAAACAAAGAAATAGTCTACCAAAAGGCTCTCCGGTGAATTGGAAAATCTCTGCCAACAGTAAGAATTTTTCTTTCCATATATGTTTATGATGCTTCATTTTGATATTCATTTTCAAGGATGTTGTTTGTTTTGTCAGATTTGCATTCCCCACAATTCAGGCAGTGGTACTATTTAATTGTGGCTTGATTTATATACTTTTTATATATAAATACATACATATATATATATATATATATATATATATATATATATAATATATAATATATATATATATATATATATATATATATATAATATATATATATACACAGGGACACGGGTCTGCAACGATATTACGATATTTTAAATACTAGTTAAAAATCAAATTCACACTTCCTGGAATCACTCCGTTAAAAGGAAAATGTATTTTCATTCTTTGTTCACCATTTGCCTTTTTGCCTCAGAAGAGGTGGCGCTCGAAGAGTTAGCCTTTCGGTTTTCAGTAAGTCCTGTTAAAAGAATTAGCTAGGTCCAAATCCTATTTCACCCCTGGGATATCTGGCTTTGGTAAGCGATGTTTCCACTCCCAACACGGAGACCAGTTAGTATATACAGATTATAATATGCATTATATATATATATATATATATATATATATATATATATATATATATATATATATATATATATATATATATAAAATTGTGTGTGTGTTCTATTGCCACAGTAACCTCATAGGTTCTGCATTTCTTCACAATTCCTTGTTACGCACCTCACCACAAGTACAAGCTCCAAGTGAAGAAACTTTGGACTTTGAGTGACAAGCCCACCCAAAAAGTGTGATGAAATCGAGAAGTTGAGAGGTCATTGTAGTTAATTCAAATAAGACACATCGATATCCGGTAAAAAAGTAGGCAACAGTCTCTCTCTCTCTCTCTCTCGCTCTCTCTCTCTCTCTCTCTCTCTCTCTCTCTCTCTCTCTCTTACATGGGTCTTCACTAGCCAGTCTGTCTATGAAGTAAATTTTTATTTTTTAACTATGGCAAAAGGAGGGGAGCGAAATTGGCGAGAAATGGCTGAATTGCGCAGGTCCCATAAATGAATGTCACTTAGGTACTTTTCAGGCGCCAAGTTCACACTCTGCTCTGAAGGTTTGTTCTCAGGTCCCCATAGTTGACTAACAATGAGATATAGTGTAATTACAGTCTAAATATGAGGGATTTAAAGGTATGGTCTTTGGTCTAAAGATGGATGATTTTTAAGAATAAGTATCTGGGTCACGTGTGAGGTGCTACTTTGGCTTTTCATCTTCGTGTCACTCACTCAGAGGTGTTAATGCTAAACGTGACGGGGGGCCCTTTGGGACTCCTGCCTACGTGGTAATCTGAAGAATTTATTTCTGGTGATTAGAAATTAATTTCGCCCGTTATAATGTGGTTCGGATCTCACAATAAGTTGTGGGTCCCGTTGCTAGGTAGCCAATTGTTTCCTAGCCACGTATAAAAAATATCTATTCATTTGGACCAGCCCTGGGAGAGCTGTTAATCAGCTCAGCGGTCTGGTGAAACTCAGATATACTCTACTTTCTTGTTAACTCGGCGTTTAGTACTAGCACCTCGAGGGTCAAAGTATTATATACACTCATTTCTGTATTGTATGGGAGACAAATTATATTAATAAACGATATCTTCGTGCGCCTGTCTACTTTACATTTACCAGACGGTGTTAGTACTAGCACCTTATGAGTAGGTGACGCGTAGATAAGAAGCCAAAGTACCTTAAAACATACATATCAACACATTATATTCATAATATATATATATATATATATATATATATATATATATATATATATATATATATATATAATGTGATGTGTTAACTGTGTTTTGTATATTTGTATATTTTTGTTATCTTTAAAAAACGAATTTGGTATTTTAAATTTTCAAAGCCTTCATTTGTAATATCTATGCTTGAATTTTCTCCATCGCAACAATTTGTAAATTCCTCTGACCAACAGGGAATACATTGGTTGGTTGGTTTACATTAATCTGGCATTATGCTAGTGCTGCCATTTGGGAAGGTGTGAGAGAGACTGAGAAGGCTTGCGTAGACCTCAGGACCCTAACCAATTTACAAAGATGCAAAATACAACGATTTACAACTTTTTTTCTTATCGTGGAATAAGTACACAAAGAAAATTATGGCCAGCAGTTGCATTATTGAATATTAATATTTTTTATATCTGTTCCTTAGTCTGTAGTAGGACAAGTATTCAAAAATAATAATACTATTAACAACAACACCGCAACTGCTGACTGTGTTCAATCTCTTTATCATTTACAACATGCCATGTGCTTTCAAGGGGAATTCATTGTTTTCTCGGAAATGGATTCGACATGTCTGTCGTTATTTTAGTATTAAAAGATGGTTTCTGTAAAGAAACAAACGCAGTTGCATATATAACTAAATGCGTAAGAGCCTCGGGTTTGGCCTCTCGTGGGTTTATGTTCTGCTCGCCGGAAGACGCCGAAAGATATTGTATTATTCAGTTTGCATCTCTCATAAAAAGAGACGACTTCAAGTAAGATTACACTTTACGGTAGATTGTTCGCTTCATCCTCTGCAGGGGTCAAGGGACAGAAACCTTCATCACACGATTTTCAGACTTGTCTTTATTATGACAGTGATATTATTGAACACCATACTTTGTTTTGTCCAGTAACATCTGCAATTTATATAATATATATATATATATATATATATATATATATATATATATATATATATATATATATATATATATATATATATATATATATATATATATAATATATATGCATATTCAACAGGCGGAGGTATCTCTAAACCCAATTATGGAATGAAGGCAGATGAAGCACTCCATCAGGTGTGCTTCCCCTGTCATTCATTTATATTATTATATATCTATATAGTATAATATATATATATAATATATATAATATATATATATCTATATATAATTAATATATATGCCACATTGCATGCATGCATATATGTGTGTATGATCTGTGTACGTATGTATAGTTTTGTATTTGTCTGTGTGTGTGTGTGTGTGTGTGTGTATGTGTAACCATCCGAAAATGTTGACATCAATGAAACAGAATTTTTTATCTGTGATCCGCTTCTAAAGTTGGCAGCGATAAATCACGATGGAGACTCGCCTGCAATCTCGATACTTTTCTTCAGTTGTCTTTATCAGTATCGAGGAATCTGCCTCAGCTTGACAGTCAAAAAATGGCGAACGTTACAATTTAGTATTACGCAGGGCGTTCAAGATTTTTTGGCCAAAATAACATTTTCATTATCACCAATTCATGGAAACCGATTAAATAATATTTGATAACTCCACTAGTAGAACTTTAACTGCAGTTTTTAACTGTAAATAATTCATAAATTTTTACGGACTGACTGCAAGATTCCCAGAGAGGTATATGTTTTTCTATATATATTTAAAAAAATATAGCCCTATTTTCGTAATTTCTTTTCGTGTATTATATTAAAAAATGTACCCTTATTTTCTATTTCTTCGTGATCTTTGCACAACTTATATAATACGTATGTGATTGGTTTGTCTACCTTTAATTTTGTGCTTTTTGAAACTAAAATACATATGCAAGTATCCGTGGAAGTATAGGTTTTTGCTGGTCTTACGCCAGTGCCAGTCAGTGAGCAAAGCCAGGATCATATTAAAGGATGAGAAAATTGGTGTGGTTTTTTCTGGCTCAGATCACCATTGGAGAGTTTATCTATGAATACGAGAGCACCAGAAAGAAATGGTTCAGTATCAGACTTTCCCAATCAATACTAATATTAAGCCCGGGCAGGAGGGACTCTGCCATATAAATGCCTTGATCCCGTTCATTTTTCTCTCTTTTTCACTTTCTTGTTTTCGCCTGTCTGTGGCTAGATAAGGGCAGTTACGTCGTCTGTCCCATTAGGTTTTACATCAAATAGATATTTAGCGTTTTCTCTAATTGCCCATCTCACCTCCTTTTGGTCTGCAATTTGGTCATAAACTTTTTCTTTGACGTAATTTGGTCAAACAGGTGTGGTACTAGAATTACTCTGTCTCCATTTCTCTTTCTGTTTACACACACACACATATATATATATATATATATATATATATATATATATATACATATACATATATATATAATCACGAAAGTTAGGAACGTGATAAATCCATAAATAAAGATATATGCCACGAAGGAAAATAAACAGAGTATCTGCGAGACCTTTCGACGTTTAAACATTCTTTTACTTAGTAAAGGACGTTTAACGTCGAAAGGTCTCGCAGATACTCCTTCGTTTATTTTCCTTCGTGAAATACACACACACACACACACACACACACACACACACACACACACACACACACACACACACACACACACACACCCACACACAGATGTAA
>NC_087207.1:40951643-40962173 GCF_015104395.2 Macrobrachium nipponense
CGAGGTACCTCAACGAGATGTGCTTATCGATACTCTCGGAGTAAGAACTCACTATACACTACTAGGTATGCTTTTTTTTCGGATGAAAACTAGTTTGTCGTTGTTGGCGGCTCATGTTGCTCTCCACAGATTGCTATACTAGTTACATCATGGCAATAAAAGCAAGACAGGAGGTTCAATGTCATCGGCTGAGGACATTTGCCCTCAGCCGTTTTCACCATTCTCCTAGTTCTCGGGATGCGAGCATTAAAGGCGCTAATGTAATTTCAACTGAAGTGGAGCTTTGGATGATGTGTAAAAGCGTTTTTAGATCTGAAATTGTCTAAATCAAGTAATATTGTTTGGAACCGCGAAGTTTTAATTGTCAAGTAATCTTGCCTACACGACAGAGACTATACTAACAATGATTCAGAGACTGAGTAAATGTTATTTCTCTCAATGAATCTTGGAGAAGACGAAATACGCCAGATTAATCAGTAAAGTGATTTTTGCTGAATTTCAGCAAACTGGCTGTACAAATACACATTGCAGAAATACACACACACACACTCACACACACACACACACACACACACACATATATATATATATATATATATATATATATATATAATATATATGTATGTATATGTTTGTATATGTATGTGTGTGTGTATATTTATGCAGTTTTGGATACTTACTTGAGTGCTGTGAGCTACCATGATTGTAAACTTTTGAAACAAATTTTTCTTTCCATTAGCCAATGCTGAAAGTTGCCGAGAACGATTTATTGACTTACTAATTGTGTAATGAAATTGTGTTGAATGAATTGAAAATTTCCATTTGTATTGATTTGCTATTCGTACTGCCTAATGTAATTCCCAACTTGTGTTAAAGATAATGATTTTAACTTATGCATTTCTACTTTTTTTTTTTTTTTTTTTTTTTTTTTTTACATTTCCAATACATGTTGCCATCGTGAAACATTTCTATCGAGTTCTTGTCGTATCGTAATTTTTTAGCCATGTCAGGCGAATGCTCTCAGTTTACGTTGTTAATGAAATTCAGGCGAAACTCTAGTTTGGATATGACAGCTCCCTCACAGTATTCTTCATACACTGTTCCTATTAGTCACAAAAGAGAAACATTCCCATATTGCCTCTTTCACTGAGTTTCATTACAAAGAGGTTCAGCCAGCAAAGGGAAGTAATCATTTAAAAATGTAACTATGGTATTAGATACTTATGTAAGATATCGGATGTGAGGAATTAAATGTGTGTAAAAGGTATTTTGTCGAACCTGCATGTCCGTTAGCAGATGCAAATTATTTTGACGGTAGTGGCAAGTTCTCGTGTTGTTTTATAACTTATTTCAAATCTTTAATGAAAATTGAGGCAATATTTACATTAGCGTACCATTCTTTACAGAAGCAGCAGTATAAAAGTTCTTTTAAAATAATCCAAAGAATTTTATTGTGTTTGAAATGTTGACTAGCAGGAAATGATTGTAGATAATTTTGCATGTCAGTCAAGGCTGAAAATGTACTTACATTTTTCGAATATATTTTCACTTGCTGTCTGTTAAAAGAACAAATTTGCTCATGCAAATGTTTGCGCAAGAATTATTTAAAGTTTTCGGAAGTGTGTATAAGAGTTGTGTCACATCCTGGTACAAACTTCCATGCAAGAACTGCCTTAAGCGCTATAATTATGATTGAAGTTGGACCGTTGCAGCCCAAGTTTACTCTCCTTGACCTCCTTTTGACAGCTATAATTAACGGAAAGTTAGAGTGGTCTGATGAAGATGCAAGTTTCATGACTGAGCTCTAGCTGTGTGAGGAATAAGTGGACAAAATATTTCAGCACAGAATGTCATCGTTACAATACTTCGATGTAGATGCCTTTGAAGTTGGGCAAGTGAGAGACACTGTTTAAAATGGTAGTTAGGAAATTTAAATTGAAGCTGAGAGCTTTTTTGAACTATTGAATGTATGTATCGCTGCTGAAATTTGAGGAATACAGGCATCGATTTGATTTGAACTAGGTCAGTTTAAATGATATTGCAGTTTAGCAATTGTTATGCTAATGAAGTTAATTAATGTTGACGCCATTGAAAAATGGGGGCAGCGTCGATGCTGTTGAAGTTGGTCCGTTGTCAAGTGATATCGAAAATGACCAGTGTGGGAAGGAATATAGAATTTTGGCCCAAGGCCAAACGCTGGGACCAATGAGGTCGTTTACGCTGAACGGGAAATTGATGGTAGTAATGTGAGGTTTTAAAAGTATAGCAGAAAGAAAACCTCGCAGTTCCACTGTGACACAATTGTTATGAGGGAGTGGAAAGTAAGACAGAAGAAAAAGAACATGAACAGAGGTACAGTAATAGGAATGAACGGGGTTTCAGCTATGGACCGAAGGGACGCTGCAGAGAACCTTAAGGTGCACTGACGGCAGTAAGTAAAAAAACCCCCCCCCCCCCCCCCCACCCCCCCCCCACCCCCCACCCCCCCCCCCCCCCCCCCCCAACCCTCTACACGGGATAACTAATGTAGACGATATTGAGGAAAGGCAAGATGCTATTCAAGTTGAGCAATGTCGATGTTGGTCAACGGGTATTTGAATTGTGCTGTCTTGAGAAATTCGTGATCTAAGAAGTTTTTGAAGTCAGTTTAAGAGAGAGAGAGAGAGAGAGAGAGAGAGAGAGAGAGAGAGAGAGAGAGAGAGAGAGATAATAAAAGTCGCTGAATGGAAGAAGCCTTTCTGGATAATTTTGTTTTGCTAGAATTTACAGATAAAAGATAAACTAAAATATATCAAGAGTGACCAAGCACCACGGTTGATCTATGCTGGTGCATGTTAGAGGGATCCCCTCTTGAACAGTTTGTCCAGGCTTTATCTGGCTCAGAGATGGATGAAGTTATAGAGGATCCCAGAATAACTGGCCTTGGAGTCAAGACGTCATATGGCAATCTTTTATACAGGCCACATTCATATGTCATCGCTTTTAATAGTGTAAAAAGAAAGACAGGTCAGAGAGGTAATACATGCTACGTTTATAGGAACCCTGTCTGAGATCAAGAACCCTGTGCATACAGACGCATTTGGCTCCAAATCTGATGCTGGCATTAGATTTGGAGTTGATATTTCTTATGCTGAAGTGCTTCTGATTTTTAAGCAACATGTGGTCTAAATTCCCTAATGTAGGAATTTTAATAGGATTTTTATTCAGTCCTTTGTATTTTTTTGTTTTTTTTTTTTTTTTGTCACCAACAGTGTGATTGTTTGTCCGTACTTTCCCTCTATCATATCCTATACATTGCGATTCATACCACTACGTATCAGTCCTTCGTATATGGCTTGAAAAATATTCGAAATCGGTCAGGACCTACACCCAGTACCTTATGTTGTGGTGATGATTAATACTTAAAATCACGTGTTAATGTATTTATAAAAATTCGTATAAAATCACGTGCTAATGTAATTATAATCAATCGTGTATATATATATATATATATATATAATCTATATTATATATATATGTATATATATATATATATATATATATCTATATATGTGTGTGTGTGTGTGTGTGTGTGTGTGTTTGTGTGTACAATGATTATTTCCATTATACGCCATTTCCTTTGTAGATAGGGCGGCACCAAATTGAGTATATTCTTCATATTTCGCTGAAAAACCTTTAATGTAAGGCGTCAGCTTTCTCCGCTAACTATTTGCATCTGGTAAACTGTGGCGGGTGGCCGAAAGAGATCCACAGACTTTGTAACCGTTCCCAGCCTTCGTCCACACTAATGAAACTTGCTGTAGACACATATCACAAACAAATAGCATACAAACCGGCATTTCTGACCGGCATGCTATTTATTCTCTTTTTGAAATTAAAAACAAATTTTATTTTCTTAAAAAAAATAGAGTTATTGCATAAAATATCATAATGATTTGAAATATAGGATTAGAGTTCCCCTCCCGTATGCAAACCAGTAAAACCCACCCCTCCCACACAGTATTAATTCTCTTGACTTCATTCATAAATATCTGGTATCAGTTCATGCTTTTTTCTTTCTTTCTTTTTAGGTGATGGCATTTTCAAGGTTTATGAAGCTGTTTACTACGGGGAGGGAAGGATACTACGAATATTGTTCACCGTCGGACATTTTTGCTCATGTTATTTATATAACACTACTACAACCGTTTAAGCGTAGCATACAGTAATACCGCTCCCTATTTGGTGAAAATGCGCCAAAGATTTACAAAGAGGGTTTATTGATTTTTCCTTCCCTTGCATGCAGACTTTAAAACTAATATTTTATTATAATAATTTTTTTTCCTTTATTTAAGTGAAGTCTTCATATCACGTGAAGTCAACACGACACTGGGTTCCATGAAATATCTTTGGCAACTAATGATAGGCAGGTGGCTGGAACAGCCAACATTTGCTTGGTTAGCTGAGTCCAGGGCTTTTACAAAGAGCCGGAGACAGCATAAGACCGGCCTAGTTTAAACCAGCGCCCACCACCAACTTTCTCTCTCTCTCTCTCTCTCTCTCTCTCTCTCTCTCTCTCTCTCTCTCTCCAAATGGAGAGACCAATGGACTGCAAAGCTGTGCCTTTTTCTTACCCCGATCCAAAGAATATTTTTGTAAATTGGAAGCAATGAAGTTGCTGCTTGAGGAATGAAAGACTCGGAACTTAGGAAAACAAAACAACAAAGAGAGTTCTGAGTCTTGTTTGGTGTGATGCGCAATTTACGGAAAACGACCCCAGAAGGCCTTTTTGATGGATGACAAGAAAAAGAGCTTTCATGCTGTACTCTTTCCCTAACCCGCCATTGACGCTCCCACGGAGCAATATGAGCGGCGCGTTTTGAGCGGCAGTATCAGTGCGTGATGCTTTGGCTTCCAGCTCTGAATTAGAGGTTTCTGCTTGAGTGCTCACCTTTGGTGTCTCTATACCGGTGTAAATTGAAATGAAACATCCTTTCAACCAGATGTTTTCAGATATTAACGCTAACCATACTCTCATTATGATGGGGTTGGCTAAATTTGAAAAAATGATGGGGTTTGCTATATTAGAAATATGATGGGGTTGGCTAAATGAGAAAACATGATGGGGTTGGCTAAATTAGAAAAAAATTATGGGGTTGGCTGAATTAGAAAATATGAAGGTGTTGGCTACGTTAGAAATTATGATGGGTTTGGCTAAGTTAGAAAATATGATGGTGTTGGCTAAATTAGAAAAAATTAAGGGGTTGGCTAAATTACAAAACATGATGGGGTTGGCTAAATTAGAAAATATGAAGGGTTGGTTAAATTACAAAAAATGACGGGGTAGCTTAATGAAACCTTTGAAACTATACTCTGTTTTTTTTTCATCTGTCCATCCGCCTGTGGGGTGTGTATGGTAACACTGCGTCCCCGAGCTTTAGATAGTTACATTCAGCTTACATTCAACGATTATAATAATATCCTATTTCGAATATTAACGGTGTAATTCGCATACAGTAAATTATTAAAACACTTCAGTTACAAATGTACACCCAGATATCCTTTTATTTACCTAAAACTTACAATTAGCGCAACTATCTAAAGCCCGGGACGCAGTGTTACCATACAAAAACTCCACAGGCGGATGGACAGATGAAAAAAAACAGAGTATAGGTGGTATCAGTGACAGTAGTTCTCATAGGTCTACTGGTGAATGAAAGAGCAGTCTCAGATATCGGAACGGAGTTTGTTCTTGAACAAAAAAGATAGGAACGGCAGATTTTTGTTAGAGAAATTTAATTTAAAATTTTCCCTTAAAAAAAGTGGTACAGAAAAAATTAAGTTGATTGCGGGGCAGCATGATATTCAAGGTGGCCTTGAATATCCTCCTTGCCGCTTGCTGCCTGTGTTGTAATGAACCTGTTGTTTATGACTATATATGTTGAAAAAAGGGGTAAGATTCGTACGTTATGTGGGAAAGGATGAGAGGAAAACATATAATTTATCAGGTAGATTGGTTTGTATGTATAATGGGAACAGAGGAGGCGGTTTACGCAAGGGAACTCAGAATTCAGTTAGCAGCTGAGCAATGAAAAGGCCACTACCCTACACATGATACGAATATTCTGTAAGTAATCATGCGAAGCGTCACTCTTCTGAGAATAATATCATCACAGTTACGTGTTATCTACACAAAGGCCGGAGGGAATCCACCGAAGCGAAATGATTGCTAATTCAGCGTCGCTTGAATAGTGGACGTTTTCATAAATACGAAAAAGAATACTAACTACACGAAATAAAGAAAAGGAGAGCCACTTGTGCTACTTATCTTGGTTACGAAAATCAAAATATGTAAATATGTTTGGATATAGATATGCATCACATGGTTATAGCAACCATATGTAACAAGAGATGCATAGTAAAGAAAATACCAGACCCAAAGGAGTTATAAAAGAGTATAATAATGTCTAAGAGATTCTGGACTCCTGGACAACGAGTTACTGCTCAGAAAACATTACCAAATACTAGCTGATTTAGCATTTGTAGCTGGATGATTTTGTGGTAAAAAGTAATAAAGTGAAGATCCGGCATTTAAATTTTTACATTAATCGTACCTGTTCAATAAAGGGTTATGCACTCTGTGCCTTGTTATCCTTCCACCTTTCATGAGAGGAACAACACGAAGTTATTTTCTACGAAGTAGCTGAATATTCTGGAACATTCCAGTAAACACAGCGTTTTGATGCGGCGCCCCTCGATCCTCCCCACCCCAATTGAAAGAGCGTCTTATAAAACCCGTAAATTTGCATTAAATGATATTGAATTCGTACAATTCAGAAACTACCACCCGCCAAAAAACAACAAATTAGTTTCTCCTTTAGAATTTCTGAGGTTGCAAACTTGAATTTCTATAAAGCATACGAAAAGGTAAAACTAACATCAAATATATGACATGTTGAAAAAGAGAAAATATATGGATTTAAGATTAGTCATATAAAAATAAAAGATGACCTTTACTGTGAAATGACACAATGCGAAAATACCGAGAAAAGTATTAACCTAAGTGATGGACTCATAAAGGCATGAAAATGAAAGGAAAAGACAATTTAAAAATGTGTAATGAAGAATATAAGAGAAAGATCCTGAAATAAAAACAATATGAGCGAACCCCTGGTGGTGAGCCTTACAGAATAGCAATAGGAACTGTAGTATGTATACTTTTTTATGGAGCAGCCAACTTTTATGCATGGCAAGAGATAACCCAGCCAGAGTATTGCTAATCAGCCCTGTGTTACACTCAATAATTGATTTACGCATTAAATTCTTCAAGTTTTGAAAATGGAATATGAATATATATATATATATATATATATATATATATATATATATATATATATATATGGTATATATATATGATATATATATATATATATATATATATATATATATCTAATAAAAGGAGCCCATAAAAACACCAAAATGTAGAGAGAAAAAAGTACTATATTTCAGAGACTGCTGTCTCTCTCTTCAGGTATATGAATGAGAAAAGTTTACAGAAAAGGTGGTATTTATACCAAGAGATTCGTCCACAAGTAAGCCAATTTAGGTCACCCCCGCTGATAATCTTCCTTTAATCTTCTTAAGCGTTGGTTGAATGAACACTGCGTCGACGATGTCTGATGTCCCAATTCCCTTTTGAGATGTTCATTACCTGCTTCTCTTTTATTAAGGCCGATTCCATCATTTGACTCTTGTACCGGCAGTTGCTGCTATAAATTACACGTGACATATTCCAGTTTTATTCTATGGTTATGTTCATTTATATGATTGAAAATAGCCGAGTTCTGTTGTCCATACCTAACTGACCGTTTGTGTTGTATTAATCTCTGGGGAAGTGATTTACCTGTAAATCCGAGTGAAGATTGGTCACAGTCCTGGCATGGGATCTCATATACCCCCAAGTCTTTGGGCGATGTCTTTTGTTGGACGTTAATCAGGGATTTGGCTAAGGTATTTGGGTAGGTAAATGCAAAAGGGTTGGATTCCCAAGGTGTGAGTTACTCTCTTAATCGTCTCCAGGTGGGGAATTTTTATTTTATTGTTGGGTGTGTCTCTGTCTTGTCTTTAGGGGGTCGGTAGAAAATTACGTTTGCTTTTTGAATTGCTTTCTCAATTATATGGTCAGGATACTGTAAAGATGAGAGTTGCTTGCGAATTAGTTCAAACTTCTTTTTCCAGGAAATCTGGGGAACAAATTCGTAAGGCTCTTAAGAATAGGTTGCTAGCTAGACTTATCTTGATAGTATTGTCATGATAGCTAAAGTAGTGAATATATGAAAGTGAGAACGTTGGTTTTCTGTATATGGTAAATTTTGTATTCTGTCGTGTCTCTGATTATTAAAACATCAAGAAAGGGAATTTTGTTGTCTGTTTCCCATTCAACTTTAAATTTGATGCTGGGCACTAATGCGTTTTAATTTTGAGAGGAATTTCATTAAAAATTACCCCACTTATTATCCCAAAAATGTTAGTATGTCATCCACGATCTCATCCACAGCATGTTTTTGGGTTTATTGCATTTATTACTGTAGTTTCAAAGTATTCCATGTACAGATTGGCTAAAACAAATAGGACTTAAAGGACTACCCATACTACACCCGATTTTTGCTTGTAGAATGATTCCCCGAATGAAAACTACGTTATTAGATGCACATAATTCAACTAACTTTATTATTTTGTCAAGTGCCAAAAGGGAAATGATCTGAATAGGGGGGATAATTTTTCCCTTAAAAACTGAAGAACGTCCTGTACTGGTACTTTTGTGAATAGGGAGTCTAGCGTCAAGGCTTAAAAGTTTTATGTTGTGAAGTGGTATAGTGCTTCTCTGAATTTTGTGACAAAAGTCTTCCGAATGTTTGATGTGACTGGGAGAAAAAGTGCCTAAAAAAGGAGAAAGGAGGCCAGCTAACCATTTAGAAATTTTGTAATTGAAAGCTCCGGCGCATGAAACGATGGGTCTGAATGGAAGATTGTCTTTGTGAGTTTTGGGAAGACCATAAAAGTAGGGTAATTTAGGATTAATTACTTTAAATTTCTCTAATAGTTCAATACTCTTTTTGTCTTGGCCAATTAATCTTACTTTCCGAAAAAATTCTGTGGGAACGTTCTGGAGGGGATTTTTCGTCAGTTTTTTCGTAAGTATTTGTGTCGCTAAGGAGCTGGTTGATTTTGTCGAGGTAGAAGTCTTTGTCCATTATTACAATTTTGCCGTGTTTTGTCGGATCTACTTATTATAACATCTAACTTTTTTAGCGATTCATGATAGCCATCCACTCGCTAAAAAGTTAGATGTTATAATAAGTAGATCCGACAAAGACGGCAAAATTGTAATAATGGAAAAGACTTCTACCTCGACAAAATCAACCAGCTCCTTAGCGACACAAATACTTACGAAAAACTGACGAAAAAATCCCTCCAGAACGTTTCCCACAGATTTTTTCGGAAAGTAAGATTAATTGGCCAAAGACAAAAAGAGTATTGAACTATTAGAGAAATTTAAAGTAATTAATCCTAAATTACCCTACTTTTATGGTCTTCCCCAAAACTCACAAAGACAATCTTCCATTCAGACCCATCGTTTTCATGCGCCGGAGCTTTCAATTACAAAATTTCTAAATGGTTAGCTGGCCTCCTTTCTCCTTTTTTAGGCACTTTTTCTCCCAGTCACATCAAACATTCGAAGACTTTTGTCACAAATTCAGAGAAGCACATATACCACTTCACAACATAAAACTTTTAAGCCTTGACGTAGACTCCCTATTCACCAAAAAGTACCAGTACAGGACGTTCTTCAGTTTTTTAAGGGAAAAATTATCCCCCTATTCAGATCATTTCCCTTTGGCACTTGACAAAATAATAAAGTTAGTTGAATTTATGTGCATCTAATAACGTATTTTCATTCGGGAATCATTCTACAAGCAAAAATTCGGGTGTAGTATGGGTAGTCCATTAAGTCCTATTTTAGCCAATCTTTACATGGAATACTTTGAAACTACAGTAATAATGCAATAAAAACCCAAAAACATGCTGTGGATGAGATACGTGGATGACATACTAACATTTTGGGATAATAAGTGGGGTAATTTTAATGAATTCCTCTCAAAATTAAACGCATTAGTGCCCAGCATCAAATTTAAAGTTGAATGGGAAACAGACAACAAAATTCCCTTTCTTGATGTTTTAATAATCAGAGACACGACAGAATACAAATTTACCATATACAGAAACCAACGTTCTCACTTTCATATATTCACTACTTTAGCTATCATGACAATACTATCAAGATAAGTCTAGCTAGCAACCTATTCTTAAGAGCCTTACGAATTTGTTCCCCAGATTTCCTGGAAAAAGAATTTGAACTAATTCGCAAGCAACTTTCATCTTTAAAGTATCCTGACCATATAATTGAGAAAGCAATTCAAAAAGCAAACGTAATTTTCTACCGACCCCCTAAAGACAAGACAGAGACACACCCAACAATAAAATAAAAAA